>NW_024967556.1:0-22620 GCF_019238085.1 Lagopus leucura
GGGGGAGGAGCAATTAAGGAAATAAAGAAATGAAAACATGAGAAGATTGTATTTTCTCCCACAAACTGGCATATATCTGATACCTGATTATGTGTTTCCCTACACTCAGAAACTCATGGAATTGCTACATTTAGCAAAATCCATCCACTGCATCCTCCATTTACAGTTTGTCTTCTGTGTAACAAATGCTTAACTCAAATGTCTATGCTCTGTAGGCAGCACAGCTGACACCAGAAGACTCTGCATGGCTACAGAGATTTCCTCAACCAGCTCTAATCACACAGCTGGTCTGCAGATTGCAAATCCTTTGATTCACGTTATTTCTGCCTTGTCTGCCTGTCAAACACCATCCACAACTACTTTCTCATATCAGTAAGACCTACATGTTAAGAAAAGGTTAAAGACTGGATTATGACACCTTCCTTTTGATTGTGTTTTTCATTCAGGTGTCTATTAGTGGTAGAAAAGTGCAAATAACAATTTTTTTCCTTGAAAATTTGAGGTATGTGAACAATTTTTACAACACTGTGTGTAAGAATTCTGGTTTCAGTGGCTCATGTTGTCATGTCTTCCGGCTTGCAAGAGGTTCAGCACAATGTGATAGAGGGTGGTTCAATTGTGCCATTTTATTCCGTCTTCATAGACATCATTCACTGGCTAACCAACAGTGAAATACTTTCGTATCGGCAGATGGGCTGTGGAAGATTGTCTAAGTCCAAATGTAGTTGAACACAATGAGTTTAAAGAAATCTAACACTTTGTAGAATTCACATGAAGAATGAAAGAAAAAAAATAAAGATGTCAAAATGAGATAAAAGGGAAAAAAAAAGACAAAAATAATTGGGAATAGGGTAAAATAAAAGTTGTATACCACAGAGAAGAAAACAGCAAAGAAAGGTAAGAAGGAAATTTCTAGGAGGAATAAATGTGCTGATCCCTCTACTCAGATCAGCTAAGCCTTTTTACACGGTGACCCATACATAACGTACAATAGAAACATTCCTTTACAAAAAAAAAAAATATTCATCAGCGTTTTCCTTTTATAAATTGAATCACTCCCAAGTCACATTTAAAAGCAAAAAAAAGATGAGTGAGCCCACACCACAAAGAAACCTGACTTTAGGCAGCAGCACAAGCTGCTGACAAAACTGGTTGTTGACACAGAACTCTTCCAATAGCAATATCACACGTCTCTGGAAAGATTTCCACTTGCTTCAGAAGGATTTTGATCAACATTTCCAAAAAGCCTAAGTGCTTTCTTTTTGCAAACTCTACAAAAAATACAAGAGTATGTACTCATAATCCTGTTTACCATATTACGGCTAACACTATAGTTACGTGGAAGCCCAGAGGTTGGCTGATATAGCCACAGGAGCATCAAAAGCAACTTGCTGAGTACTCACTCAGAGTTCTTTGTGTCTGTGGGCCTGTGATGACATGAATATATCCCCAACAACAGTATGGCTGTACCCAGGATGATTTAGAGCTACCTGAGCCACAGTCAAAAGTTGTGCTCAACTCTCTGTAATTCAATGAAGGCAAATCCTGAATGGATCTGGAAACCTAGCAGAGAGATTATTAGGGACCAAAACTAAAACTGCTGTTCTAAACACCAAAAGAAACTCTTGCCTGAGTGGGCAAGGGTTTTAGGAATTTCTGTATTCACATTTGCTATTCACAGTTGGGTAAATACAAGGCAGTGAAGTTTTCTCACATTTATTAGTAAACATAAAATATCTATCAAAGTTTGTTTTATTTTATTTTGTTTTTAATGAGTATTTCTTTGTCTCCACTATTTTTCTCATCAGCAGTAAGCTTTATTGCTCCAAATCTGCTGATTAATTTTGATCAGTTTCACAGGACATATGGTTTGTTTCCTGATGATATAATAGGAGCTGTTCGGATAGTTAAAATTAGTCATTCATGCAGTGTTCTGAAAATTTCCTTTGTTCTCAACAGATAAAAGTGTAGTTATTCAGTGCAACAGGCTGTGTTTGCAGTAAATTCAGCTGGAAACAGAAGCACCTTAAATCTCAACATAAAGTATGCTCCTGTATGATTATCATTTATCTCCACACCATTAGTATCATCATTGAAGAAAGATTTTGGGATAACCTGTAGGGGAAATAGTATGCATTTACTGTGAGGATAAAAATATTTTCTAGCAGATAAAATATGATGCAGTATTAGAATTTGACAATGCAAATACAAAGATGAGACTCATCTGTTTAAGAAGTCAAGTCCTAAATGTCTACAAAGACTGAGAGCCTTAATGGCGTCATCCACACAAACTATAAAAAAATAGATTAGAAAAACAGACATGATAGGAAAAAAAAAAAATGGTTTTCTCTTTTTTCTCTGTTTTTCGGGTCTCCCCTATGTTTGCAGCAAAATTGCCTTCATTTTTGGAGCACAAGCAATACACAGACAATGATGCAAAGGTAAGAACTGGGAGAAGAAAGATCTGCCTGCTGTAAGTAAAGATCAGGTTTGAGACCATCTAAAGAAATGAACCTCAAGTCCATGGGACTCAACAAGATCCATCCATGGGTTCTGAGGGAACTTCTGGATGAAGTTACCAAGCCACTATCAATCAAATTTGAAATGTCGTGGCAGTCTGGTGAAGTTCCCACTGACTTGAAAAGGGAAAACATAACCCCCACTTCCAAGAAGGGAAAAAATGAAGATCCAGAGACCTACAGGCCAGTCAGTCCCACCTCTGTGCTTCACAAGATCATGAAGCAGATCCTCCTGAAGGTCCTACTAAGGCACGTAGAAAGTAAAGAGGAGGTGACTGATGATTACCAACATGACTTCACCAAGGGCAAGTCATTCCTGACAAATATGGTGGCTTTTTATGATGGAGTTACAGCAACACTGGATAAAGGAAGAGCAACTAACATAATCCACCTGGACTTGTGCAAAGTGTTTGACATTGTCCTGCCTGACATCCCAGTCACCAAATTGAAGAAAAAATGGGTTTGATGGATGGACCACTCCCTAGATAAGGAATTGGCTGGAGTCAAATATAGTCAATTGCTCAGAGTCCAAGTAGAGCCTATTGACAAGTGGCATTCCTCACAGATTGGTGCTGAGATGGGTATCATTCAACGTCTTTGTAGGCTACATGAAGAGGCGGATTGAATTCACCCTCAGCAAGTTTGCAGATGACACCAACCTGAGTGGTACATCTGACTAGAGGAAAGGGATGCTAACCAGAAGTTGACAGGTGGGCTCATGCCAACCGCATGAAGTTCAACAAAGACAAATGTGAAGTCCTGTACTTGGGTCAGGGCATTCCCAAGCACAGATGCAGATTGGACATAAAATGTCTTGAAATTAGCCCTGAGGTGAAGGATTTTTGGGTGTCAGCTGAAGAAAGACTCAACATGAGCCAGTATTGCATACTTGCAGCCCAAAAGGCCAATCAGGTCCTAAGTTGCAACAAGAGAAGTGTGACAAGCAGCTCAAGTGAGGTGATTCTGCCCCTATACTGTTTTCATGAGTCCCCACTTGGAGTACTGCATCCAGTTCCAGGATCCTCCGCACAAGGACACTGAGTCCAGAGAAGGGTTCTGAACATGTTCATACATAGTTAAGTTCTTGTATAATATTACTTTACAGTGGTAATAACATGCTGCAGATTGACAAAATTTTATAATGTACAGGTATCATTGAAACAAATTTCTACCTTGTTAAATGAAAGATTCTGACTTTTCAAAGCAGAATTTCTATTTTCAGAATGACTTTCTACTGAGACATGCTGAATTTTCAGTCTATCATAATTTGAATTAAAACCAAGTTGTGAAACCATGACCTTCTGTTGGAAGGAAATTCTTTTTTTCTGTTAAAGGGCAAATCCTTAATCACTGTAAATCATCAAGCAGTTGATGTTTCTCTGTTTTGGTTGTCTTAGTTCAGCAGCTCAAGAAATCACATCTGCAGTCCCACATCTTTCTTACACCAAAGAGTGAACTCTGAAAAATCATTATAATAAATTTCCTGATCTGATATTATCCTGCATGTAAGTGACACCAAGTGATGCCCAGAACCTCGCTTTATACTTAAAAGGGCTGTAGTTCTTCAGCAAGAAGTCTGTCAGCAGCTGTAGGAGGTGAGAATCTGGTACACACTTTGTATTAGATATCCTTGTAAACAAATAGACCTTGTGTGCACAATTATATTTGCAGTCTTGCATAATACAGTTTTACTTGTAATTGTCAGGTTATTAGCACAGTGTTTTAATTTTGCTTTCTCCAATTATTTGCATGTTTCTTAATTGGAAGCTATTAGCATATGCAAATACCTCCTTTCCATGGTGTTTTGCAGCATGAACTCATTGTGTTAAATTAATTTGTTAGCTAAATAAAGATTAAGAATCAGTGACTACTTGTAATGTATGAGTATATATCTAAAACAAAATATTACACAATATATTTTCTGCTTTTTTTTAAATGAGTTTAATGAAGCCTCTGTGTCTTCCAGAAGATTCTAAATATACTACTTTATTGCATTATTTATTCTAGGAATCATGTTCATACATAGAAAGAATAATTTTAAATTACTTGCTTCTTGACGAAGTTAAATCTTTCACGTAGTCACAGAAGTTATTGTTTGGCAGCTGAAGTGAACAGTTAACAAGTTGACATTACATAAAGGTTAACTGTTTTAAAAACCCAGAACCCCTCCCACTCAGAATCAAGTAATAAGCGACTGCAAAATATATTAATATTTAATGAAAATTGGACTTTCCAAAGAGAATACTTCTGCCAATTCCTCTTAGAGCTGATAGGTTAGATTTGTATTGCAAGAATGGGTGATTCATTTGATAATTCAAAGTAAACAAGACACAGCTATAATATCCAGGCTTTTTAGTTAGACTTGTTGCTCACCATCATCACTACATGCACTAGGCTTTCTGCTCGCAGGGCATTTTGTCTGGACAGGCTGTTGCTTAGTGGTCCAGAGAAGAAGTTAGGACTGTCAAGAGCTCTGATGCTTTGGCACGTGGCACCAGATTGCAGCCCTGAACTAATATTCAGAGTGGGCATGAAAATATTGACTGAGATGCCTGAGAAATTAATCAGTTGAGCATTGAATAGAGAAGTACTTAAAGGTCTGTAGTTAAAGACTGTTCTGTAAATGCAAAGAGTTAAGACTGTTACCAGCAAAGCATGGCTCCCAGGGGTCTGCCTATACAAATATTCCAGCAGATGAAAGCAAATTCGATAGCATTTTTACTTAAAACAGTTCTCCACGAGATTCAACAAAAAGAAAATAAAATCCACTCTGTTACTATTTATTAATTTTACTTTGTGAAAAATATTGCTTTCTGAGGGGCCATACTCTAATCCTGCCCTCAGAAATTGCTTAGCTGTTAATAATATCAGTGATTTAGGAGCATCTCCTCTGTAATTTGTATATTCCAATGAAGGTTAGCTGCTCTTGGTTGAGGTTTTCATACATCTAAATTTGTTTAACTAGAACAGAAACTGCCCACATCATTTTTTCTTGTAAAACTATGGTGGAACAATAACATTTATAGCTCATCCACAAACATTTTAAGGAAAGTAGCACAGGCTATTTGGTTTTGCCATACATATCTCTTATGTGCTAGGTTACCCAGTGGTCTAATACATGAAAGTTTTTTCATTATATGTTTGCTGTAGGAAGTATTCCTATGCCATAACTGTTTAAAGAATAAAAATGTATCAAAAGCTGGTCTCATAAAACTATTGCATATATATTGCATTAACTTTTAAATATTTTCCCCCTACACTCCTCAGTTATTCTTTCCTTGCTGTATTTGCTGTACAGCCCAGCTATTTGTCAGAGCTAGTCAGACAAAAGCATTGCACAAACTGATACATTTTAAGAAACATTAAGCAATGAAAAAAAGAAAATAAAAAAAATTTTGGATAATTTTCTAACTAAACTATCCAACATGAGTAGTATGTGCCATAAAATTCACAGCAGTTGTCTAGTAACAAATAGGAAAGGTATTTAACAGCACTATGAAATCTCAAGGTATCTGCACCTTCTACTGCCTATTTGCCAACTTTCCAGCTATGTGGAATAGAAAAAATATTTGGCTATTTGTTTTTAAACAAATAAATAGCACATGGTTCTCTTTATCCTTGAGAAAGGGGATGAATTATTTCTACATTTTTTGTTTGGCTTTTTTCTTTTGTGACTTCACTCGGCATTTCATTTTTGTGCTTATTAACTCAAGCATTTTCCTCTCATACATTAAAGGATCTTAGTTTGGATTAGAACTGGTTCTTAAATCTTCTTCAAAACTTCATATTCTTCTTGGCCTTCTCTCCTTTTTTGTCCCTGCATTGTTCTCTTTTTAGCATAACCAGAAACAATACCTGTTCTATAGTTCTTTGCTGGTAGGTTACTGCCTTACTTCTCTGGGCCCAGTCACATCACCAGTCATCCACCTGAACCTCTCTGGCCAACTACTCAGGCTAAAAAAAATGAGTATCCAAACATTAGCTCAAGTAGACTACTTTAAGGTGGAAACTTTTGTTTGCTTGATCAAATTTCTACTATTTCAAATACATTTGTGATCTTACTTCATAAACATATTTATGCTTGATTTTTCTTTCATGCTTACTTTCAAATCTCTCTTTTCCTTTGCAGTATCTCAGAAATCTATTTTCTTCTTTCTTTGCCTGGGTATGGAGTTGGAATCTTTGTCCAGAACTTCCACTGACCAAGGTATGAATCCACTGATCTCTCCTTCTCCTGCTTGTACTCTGCATTCTCCATAGAAAAGGTTTACCTTACCTTTCTTAAGTCTTCTTCGGTTATACTTAAAACAGCATGGCTTCTGGCTTCTCCTACTTCCTTTGGCTGCATCTTTGGACCCTGCAGCTGTACCTCTACCTCATCAGCCTTTGTCTCTTTTACCAGCCCAGTGAAACTCACACTATCATGCCTTCATGTTACTGCCATCTTATTTTTCCTATGTCCTGACAGCATCCGTTCCTCCAGAGGTTATGTAGCCTCTACTTCTTTCTCTTCATATCTGTTTGATAAATGTTACAAAGTAGGGACAGATGCATTCGTATATCACCTTTCAGAATGTTTTGATTTGCTCTTTTCAATATATTTGAAAGTTTTTGGGAAGTTTTGATGTATTATATGTCTTTAAAAGCATTTTAGACATTGCTATTTCTTGACATGCAATTAATTATTATCTACTGTTCATTTTGCAAGCATATAAAAAGCCTAATACAATTTAAACTGTTGGGTATAGTATTGCATATATAATTGAGATATTATAAAATTTGAAGATAAAAAGGCTATTCATTATGATCTAGATAAAACACAAAACAGTTATCACAATATGACATAGCTGTTTCGTAGGAAAGAAAAAGGAAAATTTTCAGTTGTTCCTAACATCAGCTTTAACAATGCATTTCAAAATCTATAGAACTATTTCCTTATAAGAATAGTTTTCTTTTTACTCCTGGATACAGTTCATTTTTAACATGATTTTTCTTGCATCTGCTAGTTATCTTTTCTTTTACCGTTGCAGAAGTGTGACCTAGATCAAAATGTAGAGATTGAGCAATTGTTCCAGGAACATGTAGTTTGAACAGTTAATACTATATTCAACTCTGTAAAAATCCTAAATCTTTCACACAAGCAAGTTTGCATAAGCCAAGAAATACATATCCCACCACTTTCACTTTTATGATTTGGAAACCATTAAACAGAAAAAAAAAAAAAAAAAGAGAGGAAGAAAGAAAGAAAGAAAGATTTGAAATGCAGCCAAGCAGTCAAGAAAAGAGGACTCTGTGTCTTTAAGCCGGGGAGAAAAATAAAACCCAATCATTCCAAATGTATTGCTTTAGTCATCTGGTTTCATTCTATTAATGACCTTTAACATCTGCAAAAATATTGTGAGAAGCTAATTTTGTTTGTACTGAGGTGGTGCAGAACAGTTTCTGGCTGTCAGTCTAGGATGTGCTATAAAATAAAATTGTCTTTCTGGGAGTCTGACAAAAACCTACTGTACGGATTCAGTTTATTTACAACAGCCTGAAATGAAAAGAAAACAGAATTTTACGACACGCCAGCATTCGAAAAATGAATAGTACTTACACGTTTATATGTATTTTAGTAATAGGTTTTCAAGATAGCCACTGAGATTAAGGGATCTATTTTGTATTTTGTGGTATTCCACAAAAATTTTAACCAGTAAAAAATATTTTTCTGCAAATGTGCTTCTCTAGAACTGTAATGACCCATTACCCTGATTTTAAACAGAGCCCTCCTTAAAAAACAGAGACTCCACTCCAGCACAATAGGCCTTTAATTAAACAGAAAGCCTTGCATTGAAAAATGCCTGCCTCCTGTCTTTGTAACATGGCCATAAAAACAGTGCAGCCTAGTAGAAGGGGAGTGGTGTGTAGCTGCTTCAGCAGATGGAGAGCATTTACTTTCTCTACCTCCAGACCAGATAAATCTCAAAGAGGAGGCAGAGAAGGGGTTGAGACTTGGGGGTCTACAGCATGAACACTTTGCTGAGCACAAAAAGCAGAATTTAAGCTAGCCTGGAAGTGAAATGAATGTCACTCCATATGAAAGCTCCTTCTATCCATAGGAAAACAATGAAAATTCGGGCTGGTGACTCCATGGTGATAAGCACAGTATCTCATTAGTAGTCTCCAGGTCTATTCCACAGCAGTATGTTAAAAACACTACTTCTATTTCTTAGGGGAAGGAAGTTCATTTAGAAGATTAAGATGAATACGTAAATACTATTTTCTTACTTCTTAAAGGCACCCTTAAAGTGACATCACAACCCATGATTTTCAGAAGAGCTTACTACAGTCTGAAGATATCTATGAACATTATGTATCCCCTTTGACTCTAACCCAGCCCAGTTCTATTCATATTTCCTAAAGTTTTCCAGAAGTAAATGTTGAGTTTCCTTTCTGATTCAGAGAAGGACCAGAATACTAAACAATAAGCACAAACCAGCATAGTAAACTGCATTGTTTGGGGTGACTTAGGGTATGAAACAATCAGAACAGCACTTTACAGGGCTTCTGTTTGCCATCCAAATTATATTCATCATCATAATATGAGGACTTGAACAAATAATACAATTCCAGATGCATAACTTGGAGATTCATGCCTATTTCTGTGGAGACCTTTTATCTACACTTTGATGAAATTTATACTGGAATCCTGGTTAGAGTTGTGATGTCTATGTTTTTTAAATAATACAGCAAAACTTGGTAAGGAAACAGAAAACAATTATAAAAACAATTTGACACCTAGGGAGAATGTCTTGTAGTCAACGTTTTACAGGTCTAATTTAAAAAAATTAATAACATTGTCGTGTACGTTAAGTTGTTTTCGCGGGGAGGAATCACTGAGCAAGAAATTCTCAACAAAGAGATAAAGGATTATCAAGAACCAGTGGCTGAGACTTCCTGGCAAATAAATTCACATTGCAAATTTTGTAAAAATATACTGTGACACATGCATGCAAAAACAGCTTCTACATTTTATGATGTGATTTACTCAACATGACAATACTAATTTTGGAGTATTCCTGTAAATACCTTCAGCAAAAAAACACTCGTGTATTTTCTCTTATGATTATATTCTGCAGTTTCATATGGCCTATATATGATATTCTCCTTCAAGGGGAAAATAGATATTGTATCTTGTTTGCATCATAAAGCATAAGGGGTAGCATCTATACAATACAAGTTGAGTTGAGGTATCATATTTTCAACCTTCCTTGATAAAAATGTCACAATTCTTTGTGCAACAGGATACTTTAACACAATAATGCTTTGAATAAAAAATGGAAGATAAGACCCTTGACTACTAATTAGAGAAGCAAATGCTTTCAATGTCTGTGAGTTAGCCTGGCATCATTTTTCTAGGAAATTGAAAATAGCAGCACCTCTAATTAGTTCATAGAGCTGATTATGTAAATTGAATGCATCCCATCTTGTTCAAAACAAGTTATATGGACACATATAACCAACAACTTCAGCGAAAATCATGCTGATCCAAAATAATAAAGGGCTAACACAAAGAAGTTAACAAAGAAGTTAACATTCCCAAATCAGCAGCAGCTCAAGACAGAAGTATGGAGTCAAATAAAACAATTAGGAATGCTTCTGATACAGCCTGAAGACCATATTAAATGTTGTATGGTGAAAGATGGAGCCTGTGATTGTAAATTAATTATCCAAAATTACATCAGAAATTAAGCACAGTGGTACATAAAATAATGTAAGACTGTACTCTCTTGCCTTTTATGGGGAGATTTCATTTTGACAGTAATATCTACAAAGTGGGTGAAGTCTAGCAAATTTTTCTTAGGTAACAAACTTCACTGTGACAACCTCAGGCCACCATCATACTGTTTCACACAGTGAGTCAGTTCATGATGACAAACGGAGAATAATTCAGATGGCATCATCACCTCCATTAGTATCTTCAGTCTTCAGATGAACCTCTGCCACTCAGGAATTGACTTCTGAGATTATAATTTTGTCTACTGATTAACTTAAGTCTTGCTTAGCAACGTATTAAATGTTGGCAGCATAAGTAAATCTATGACTAAAAAGAGACAGTATTACTCTTATCTTTTAACAGCCTTGTATTGATCCAGACTTGAATAGGTATAAGAGCAGCTAGTAGGACATATCCTATTCCAATTATATTTTTGGGAGCTAAGATGACAAAGATTAAACTGTAAACCAGAAGTGGATAATTTATTACATTTTTTGGTTATTCTTTTCTATGCAATTTGCTTGTGTTTTTCTTTGCAGTTTGTCTTCAGGATTCTAAGACCAATAGACAGAGCTCTAAAACTCTGTCAATCAAAGGATCCAAAAATTCAAAAATTCTCTATCACTGAAGGGAGTGGGAACAAAGAATGTTTATAAAATAAAAGACTAAATTACTATGCTGTATTTCAAATGCTTTGTCTGTCTTTCTTTTATGCAATATTTGACTTTGACTAAATATACTTGTAATGGTGGTTGTATGTCAAGGGACTAAATAGGTCAAGTCCTCTGTAGCTAAAATTTGAACCTTATTTAATTACTTAATGTTTGAACCTTATTTAATTACTTACTGTTGGTCCGGCTAACATCTTTGAAGATTATTTATTCTATCAAAATCAGCACAACAAAACATTGTAAATACAATCCAGAAATCTCATCTTCTTCCCATATATTTCAAAGCTCAGTCTTTCCTCTCTGTCTTGCTTTAGTATGGTAGATATTCTTCCATTTATGAAATTTGGATAGCTGCCATAGTATTTTTCCAGAAATTATTTTCAAATTAAAATTTTGTTTTATACTGTTCATTGTTTCCTGAGAGCATTATGTTATTTTAACAATTAGAAATTAAATATTCTATAGTTTCCTCCAGTCTGCCAAATATGGACTGACTTTGCATGATTTTTTGGTGGTTATCTCCAGTAGGTTTTGTTCTTTTTTTTTACAATTCCTTTACACACTTCTTGATAGAGCTCCCAGGTCTTCAGAAAACAAAGTCAGTAGGCTCATGAACATGTAGGCTGTGGAAGACATTACAACTGTCTGTTCTTCCTATAACCTTGGTAGTTTTGACAGACCAGACAGATCCAGTTTCAGACAATCATACTGAAACATTATACGATGAGAAAAAAATGGCCACAAATGATAGTCAAGAGATAACAGTTGGTAGGGTTGTTTTATCACTCATTTTCTTTACTGTGGAGGAAGCACACCTACAGTAACTTGTTCAGTGCAGAAGTGCTGGCTGCATGCCCATCGAGTTAGTGAGTGCACTGGAATTTCTGGATTTTCTAAATACTATATATAAAGATTATTTCTTACATAAATTATGAAGCACCTACTTCAGTAGTATCAGACATTAAGCCAAAGATAGGGGAAAAAATATGAAAGGTATTCTAAATAAAAATAACAATAACAAAAACAGGTGGGATGAAATACTACATCATATGAATACACAAGGCAGAAAATCTCAAATTAAAAACAAAAAACAGTTTTCCTGCATTCAAATTAGTGATCTAAAGCCATTCCCATAGCAATTATTGCAACTTCATTGGCTTAGGCATTGCATCTCCAGTATTTAGTATGCTAGCTTCGAATATGGTCATATTTTTAATAAATAGTCCAAATGATGAGGCAGGAATCTGAAATGCTATTCCTTTGGGACCTTTCATCTCATCTTTTTAGCATGTCTTCTAGAGAGGCAACATGAAACATATAAACATTTATTATCAATCAAAAATGCTTGCCATATGGTTTATAATGTTCCTGTCCCTAACACTGTCACTTAGTATCAAGGCAAGATTAGTGGCTGTTCAACCAAGCTGCTCCATAGCTCTGCAGGCTGAGATGTTTGTCCCCTTGTTCCAGTCATCTCCACCTGTTGCCTCTGGGAAGACCCCCAGCAGCAGTCATATGATGTGTACATCATCTCGTGATGTATTATTACTCCCATAGGTGAAGTTGAAAAATGGTTTGAAACTGTTGCTATGGTTCTTTCTGGACCACATATTTATCCATCAATCAAGTGATACAGAATCTGCCACTGACATCTCCCACAGTTCCCCTAAATTTAACAAATCAGAAAATCTGGATTTATTGAGAAAGCCCAACATGTGATCAGTGTGGTACAGCCTTGTGTAGGGGCAGGTTAGGGATGGGGGAGGAGCACTTTGATATTCAGATAAGCATTAACGTTTTAGATACATTAATCATTTTATAAGGAAAGGCTTTTCTTTCAATCTATTACAGAAACATTTTCAGGAGGATCCAGGAAGAACTGGAGAGTTCATTCTTTTCCTCTATGGGCAATCACCCAATTATTCAGACCTAAAGGAAAGAATGTGTTACACTTCAAGTAAAACTCTCTGGGAAACTTGATGTTTAGATGTTGATTACAAAGGGTTTTCCACCTTCTTCCAGTTTATTTGGAGTGGAGTCTCCCAAGATAAACGAAAAAATAAAATAGGCCAACAAAGCAATACCAATATTTCTTGAACAAAAAATCACAAGTGAAAAAAACTACTATCAAAACTAGAAAGAAAGATATAAAAAATATCTGGGGACTGTCATTAAAGAAGTCAGAACAGCTGTCAAGGCAACTGGAGAGGTGCACAAAGCAGGTGAATGAAAGAATCCTTCTGCTAAATGGTATTGGGAAAGAAGAAACTAATGGATTTTAACAACTGACAGAGTACATGAAGTGTAGGGCAGGAAAGGCAGTGAGATTTTTCATGGGCTACTGATAATATATGGCATATGAAAGATTTGTGTATAGATTAATTCAAGCCCATATTTATTTTGCCTATTAGGATGGTCTCTAAAAATCCAGTCCAAATGCATAAACTAAAGAACTACTACAGACTTCATACGTGTTAGCTCCAGCTCTGAAGACCACAAAGTAAATCATAGCAACATTTGTATAATGAAAAAAATAAAAGGTATTCTGGTAATCTGTGGTATTTACCTCCAGAAGAATAGTAAAGGCTGAGACAAGGAATGCATAGAATGCTGCTTCTGATCACCAAATCCATGGGAGGCTATACCCTGCTGATTCTTAGCAGCTGAGCTCTCTCCAGTTTGAATAGAGTGCAACGTTACGATAATCTCATGAAACTTCTTCATAGTCTTTTGCCTTTCGCCATACCTAAAGTATTAAAAAGGTAACTTACTGTAATTTCCATTTTATCACTCATGTATTGGTTCCAAGAGGCAAACGAGTGTTCTATGTTGTAACCTTGATTATTTTTTCTTTTTAATTGTCTATGATATTAATTATAATTTGTAATGCTTTGATAATGACATTACATACAACATAATGCTATTTCAATAGGGAGAGGAATAAAAGAGCCATCTTCTAAGTATCTGGTTGTTAACATATTTTCATAGAAACTGTGCTATATTCCCAGCTGCAAATCAAAGGAAAAATTAGACATTTCCTCCTGTGAGTTTCTCAAAGGTAAAGACACCTTTCCTGTCATCAGCATGATAAGAATATCTCTGAGTGACAGAAATGTAGTAGAATTTAAACTCGGGAATATAGGTGCCTGTGGACTGAAGGCAGTTCCTTGAGGCTTTTGATCGTTTAAGTTTAGACATATTGGTAGTTAGGTGTTTAAGCACCTCCATGTATTTAGCTCTTAATCATTGAGATGGTGTTTACCTGGCAACAATGTACCATCATACAAGGGTATTTGAGAACCAGAATCAGAACAGCAGCATTAATTTGTACTCCTGTTGCATGTCTTCCAGGTATGACTCTACAAATAGTAGTGCTAATCTAGCAAACGCAGTAAGCTGACTAAAAGCGACTCTTTTTAGAAACCTATTTGGTTTCCATTTGTGAAATTTAAGGGATATAAAGAAGATATGATTAGTTCTGAATAAATTCTGAACTGTAGGCAAGTGGGAGAAGGTTGTGGAAAGTGCCTTTTTCTAACATGAAGAAATATTATTTCTGCACAAATTTATTGTTCTAATAGGCAGATTATTTTGTGGGTTGCATTGTTGGAATAATCTCACTGCATTAATCTTTGGGTAAAGAACAAATGAGGTACTGAAATAATTACAAAGGTGTTTAGATGTCTTCAAAATTCAACTCCCCCCTAAATATGCAATTAAAGTCAATACATGTAAATTCATGGCCCTGATATATTAAAATGCCATGTTTACATATGGAAATTGCCTGTATGTCTTGTAAAAAAATTCTTGCAACTGTAGCTGTATCCCAGAGGGTTTCCAGGTGGACATAGATTCAGTCTCTGAGATATAAAAGCACTTCCTAGCATGGCCTTTCTTGCACTATCTTGCTTTCCTCAAAATGATGTTACATCATTGTTTATCTTGGTTCTTCTATCATGTATGTCACAATGAGGTCAGTGGTGTTTCTACAAATGCTGAAATCAGTGGATTTGTTCCTTTATTTCAATAACATATTTCTGCAGATCTACCTCCATTGTCCAGTATGTAATTTGCATGGTCTTTTCAACAACAGAACATTCCAGGTAAGTACTAGATAAAGGTGGACATCCTGCAAATCACAATTGGAATGCAGTTCTTTCCAATGTTCTCTAATTTTTCATATTCTGAAAATTGTCTGAGAGGCAATTAATTGCATGGCTATTCCACTACCTCTGAGACTATCTCAGGATACTTCAGAATCAATCACAAATCAACATATATAACTTAACAGAAATAAAATACTGCTTTTTTACAAGTTCGGAACTCAACGATGAAAAGAGAGATAGGCAGAGTTTACTCCTCACTTAGACTGTTACAAATATGAAAACATGCTAATTAATCTGCTTTATGTACTTCACAACTTATGCTGAAAATATTAAATGGAAAAGAATCAAGTACCTTGTTGAAGCGCTATAACAGGACATAGAATAAATCCCAGCCAACCCAATTGCTGCTGCTGCAGTTTAAATTAGAACACATATTTCCTTCTGATTCAAACCAGTGGTGAGCATAACCAGATGGGTATTTTGATATTCAGAGTTATAGCTTAAGCTGAATTTGGATTTCCAGTAAATGTATCAGGCTAGGAGGTTTTATGTCTAGCATTCCATTCGACCTGACTTCAATGATGACCAAAAGCAATCGTTGTAAAAAGACCTGTGAATAGAAATTCACAGTACTATTCAAATTTTCCATGAACAAATATCTTCTTCACAGTTATGACAGGTGGTATCGATAGACTTGACAGATGCATCAAAGATTTAATGATATGGAAGCTACACCATTGTAGTGTTCTGATGTGCTGGCTAATGAGAAATCTCTGTTGGAGCTTGAAACTAAGTGAGTCTTTAACAGACAAAGCAACAAACAGAGAGCTTGAACGGAAGAGTAAAAGAAACATGTCTGCTCTCCTTTTTTGCTAATAAAAGCTCTAACTCACCAGCAACACTATTCCAGTATAACACTATACAACAGTGACGTTTTTCCACAGTCAGCCTAAAACCTGGACCTTCTTAAAGTTAATCTCTTCTTTAAAGTGAAGACATAATAAATTTTGGGTAGCCCTTGGGTATTTTGTACTATGGAGAGGTTCATTCCATACATGTTTGAGTAGCAGTTTGGCTCACATTCATGGAACAGTTTTGCATAATGATGCAAACATGAAAATGAATCAGTTTTACACACATGAAAGTGGGAAGTAAAAATTTCAGAATTCCAAAAATGTTAGTTCTTTGTAAAAACATTTACATTTAATTTTAGAAGGAATTTGGAAGCAAATATTAAATTTAGTAGTTTTCAAAAGTGGTTAATATTTTACTTTCTTTTCTTGTGAAATTAACTGCAGGATATAATTAAACAAGTAAATGTATAATTTAATTTAATTAATTAATGACCAAGCTAGTAACAAGCTGAGTGTAATCCTGAATTTCCTGTCTCCGTGTCTGAGTGTGTGTATGTAAGTCTGACAAGTATTCTACTTTAGAATAAAATTAGAAAATGTGTTTCCCAGAAAGAAGCTAAAACACTCCATCTCATATACATGGAAGTATGACCTGATTCCCTAAAACCTTCGATCTCTGTTAATTTCATGAATGAACTCTTAATATTTGGACTTGCACATTTCTCTATGATTGCATTTATCCGTATGATTTCTTTAAAACTTACACTCACCATCATGAAATGTGTGAGGACAGAAAACAAGTACCCAAATTTTATATCTACAGAGGCAAAGTGCACAGTTTGTTTCAGATTTTTTTTTCCTATTTGTTATGTACATTATGGAACAAAACAGTATTCTCAACAAATGATGAACATTTTATGCCCTCTCATTTACATCTGTAGTACACCGTCTCACTCCAATATATAGGAGAGAGAGGAGGTTCTTTGATATATGTATACCTGGCGCGAGATTAAGAAACAACAGTTCAAATGTTGGTCTGACCAGTTTATTACAAATCTTAATCAGGGAGATAGGGAAGGGAAGGAGGGTGATAGAAAAGATAGGAAAGGAGCAAGAATTGCATAAAGTTGGGATAGTCACCACCAGGATCCAGCAGTGGTCCCACTGCACTCCGTACCGATGGTCCGAGGCAAAAGCACAGGGGAAGAGCAGCAGCAGTGTGGCTGGCCTTGGGCAGGAAGAAGGTGTAGGAGGAAGCTGCAGGGTAAGTCCAGGAAGAAGCAGCAGGACTCAGGTAGCAGGCCCAAGAGAGTCTGTCAGCATGCGGGAACTCCATAGTGAGGGTAACAGATTATCTCACATACCAACAATCATCCTAAATGATTACTGCTACACAGCATGAATTGTTAAGGATGACTGGCAAGTCACGGGAAGTAGTGGACTCACTGCCTGGAATATTTGCTCACTAGTAGTCTCTGTTGCATGCTAGATAGTAATCTGTCTCTTCTACAGAATGCTCTACGTCCTGTGTACAAGTTTGTCCCAAGGCATTGAGAAATAAGCACCCAAAAGCTGATGTGCCAAAATACACTTCTTTGAGATGGCTATAGCAAAAGTGAATTTACCAATATTAAACTGACTTGTCACAAGTCTGTAAGCATTTGACTGCTTACCAAAGGACAATTTGCCTGGTTCACTAAGTGAGTGCACAGCTGGAGACTGGACAGTGCTTACTTGTATGAGGACCACTCTGAAAATAATGCCTCCTATTTTGTTCTGTTGCTTTATGATGTCAGAGGTAGATGTTGGTGATATGGTAATAGAGATTGAACCTTGAACCTTCCCACCAGCATTCTATTACACGTTGTTGCTGTGTGACAGATGGCAGCAGAGGGGCAGTGTGACAAAATAGCATCTGATGTGGAAATACATATGAAGCAGTGGTGTGTCACTAAATTCCTTCATGTGGAAAAAATGGCACCCAATGACATTCATCAATTCTTGATGAACAATAATGGGAATTAAATAGTGGATGTGAGTACAGTAAGGTGGTGGGTGGTGTGTTTCATCTGTGGCAACAGCAATGTGAAAGACGAGACATGTTCCAGACAGCCGTGTACAGCTGTGATACCAGGAAATGAAGAGTGTCTTGGTCGGTTCATCCATGTTAATTGACTAATGCTTGTGGCGATATTGAAAAATAGTATTTTGTAGCTGATCATTTGCTCTATCAAATGGTGTTATTGTGTTCTTCATATCTGCTATATTTTCCATGGAAATAAATAGGAGACATTACTTCTCGAGTGACCTATGAATATATATGTATGTGCATTGTCTACTGGGAACTTGATTACAACCGCAGTGATATTATCATTGTGATAGTTAACCCTTCTGCCCTACCTGGCCTTCAGCAACAACTAGAAAAAGTCACATATCAAGCCACATTATACTATCTGTCACAAAAATAAATAAATAAATAAAATCTAAGAACAAAAGCTGGTCTTAAACCAAAAAGCAACAAAGAGAAAACAAAAACAAAGCAACAAAAAGAATATCAGAGGAATAATCTAACAAACCTTTGTAGATGCGCTGATTAATAATGTCAGAATATTTTAAAAACAAAGAATTTAAAACCTATAAGTTGAGAAAATAACAAAATCTAGTTGTTGGCAAGAGCTGAAGCTACAAATAACGTTTCCCCTATGCTAGTTAAGACTGACCACAATTTCAGGGCAAAGTTAAGTTAAAAAAAAAAAAAAAAAAAGACTAAACATTAGAAATAATTGGCACAGAGGCTGATTGAGAAATCAGTTTCTTACGCCAGCCATCTTTGTATTGAAATTGCCTTATATTGAGGGCTAGATGATGAAGGAAGAGCTCTAAACTGAAGGTCTTTTTCTAGAACCTTCTTTGCAACTTTGCATCTAAGGTTTGGACAGGAGTTATCCCTAGCAAAATTAATGTAACATTAACTATTTTTCTATATTGTAATCATTGTTCTGGTCACATTACTTTAGTTTTGCTTTCCTATTTATTTCAAAAACAAATAAACAAGCAAAAAAAAAAGAGCAAGATTTCCATTCCCTCCCACAAGCATTGTCTTGTAGTCTTTTTCCCACTGGTCCACCTGTGTCCTGGCCCCATGTTCCACATTCATCAAGGAAACATTGCAAATCTTTATGCTGGCTGAGTTAACAGAATTTTTTCCCCACAATGACTCAACAGAAACTACCTTATTCATACATATTTTATGCTTGGGATAGAATGATAACTCAACAAAGCAGCTCAGAGCTCTTTCAGAAGAGTTTGAGGACCTAATTTTCCTGGTTCCAGTCCAGCTTTATGTCAACAGAATTTCAGTTACATGCAAGAATAAGAAACAGCATAGTGAATCAGTCTTTTAAATTACATCCCCTCTGTGCAGATGCATTAGTAGGGAACTTTCCAATTTTCAATTTTTTTTATGATCAAGATACTTAAACTTCAAGACATGGGATTTCTACTGTTTCCACTGCCTTGTACACACACACTAAAGAAAAGAAAAAAAGAAAAGAAAAAAAAAAATCTGCATCTATATGCTATGTTTTGCTTTGTGATGATGTTTTCCATAGGCTTATAAACTGTATAAAAAAAGCAAGCATCCATCAAAACAGAGGCAAGTCTTTATTAATGAGAATGAACTGTAGGATGCAAAGCAGATATTTTTCCCCTTTGTTTAGCTGAAGGACTGTCTGAGTTTTCAGACAAAAAATGAGGTGATTATATTCCATCCCAGTGCTGATGGTAATGGGTCACAAAAAGGCAAATAACATGCTTAGCTTTGTAACAAGAAGTAACACTCCCTTTTCTTTCAAGGTATTAATTCCACACTTCCTCTTAGATATAGCATAGTAAAAATACTAATCACTATGCAAGCATTAGGAGTAATGCAGTATACGGGAATAAAAAATTAATCGGTAAGGTAGGCACCTTCGTCTTCAGGAAGGCACTGATAGGTATCTGCGACTGGCTCCTACCTATACCTTTCTGTAGGCACCGATACAGTAAGAGCTAGCCTGAATCTTGAATGTTGATCTCTTGCTTCTGTTCTTTGTTGATCAGATTGCTTATTTCCTTATTGAATAATATATTAAATACACGTGGGATTTTTTTTTATTTTTTTTTTTCCCAGTGTTTTCACTTTTGGAGTCTTTCAAACACAAGTGATGTACAAAGAAAAACTGAATAACAGTGAACTATGGAACAATGAGGGAAAAAAGGGAATGAGGTTCAGTTCTCTTTTGAAATGCATAAGGAGTGCTGAAATTCTGATATCTCATTCTTGTGAAAGATTGCAATAGTCACCAGAAGTGGTGTGTATATGGTAGAGCAATCAAGCGAAGCCAAAAAGTGACAACCTTCTTCCCTGGAGTGAATTGAGGATAACAACTAGAAATTATAACAAGTTTTTGATGCCAGTTGTGGAATTTCCGGACATCACCTGGAAAGAAAACCTGACACAGAAAAGCAGGCAAGGGGACAGAAGGAAGGCAAACATAGCTTAAGCTCTTGTTAAGCTGAATTGGCTCATAGAGGGTTGCAGTCTATCCATCAGCCAAACACTCAATCGTGAATTTGAATGAGACAAAATTCTGTAGCCAAACATTTCACTGAAATGCCAAAACCAGCACTTAACTGAAATGTATATGGAGAGATTTTTGTTTTTCTAGTTGCATTCCAGTGTTACAGTCCAGCTGTTCTTAAGTGTACTGAGTGTGTTGCCACAGAGAAGTGGTTATACAGTAATATTTTTGAGGCAATCAGAAGAATGGTACCTCTATGAAATTTCAAATGTGAAATTTAAGATACAGCAATTTCTAGCTGGCTTGAAAATGGCAAGAAATGGAAATGCTTTCATCAATCAGGCTTAAATGCATGTAAAAATTATTTATGATATGCTTACCAACAGATAAATTACCTTGTGGTGAAATGCAGAATTTGTTTAATAGGTAAAGCTTGCTTTAGCATCAGAGTGGAAATATATTTTGGACTGCATCTGGTCCTTGAGTTGATTTAATCATGTGAGGAAAAAAAGAAAGAAAAAAAAAAGGTTTTGGAAAAGCAATTGATTATCTGTTCTGTGACAGAGAAATTATTGCCACAATATTTAACATGATCTTGCGTTAAGAAGCATTTAATTGTAACACAGTAAAATAATTGCCATTAAACACCGGAGTTTATGTCACTATCTAAGCAATTCTGCCATAACTTGTGAAAACACACATTTAGGATACATGAGGTCAGAAAACTCTCTGTGTCTGAGTTCTCATTACAGCCCATTGCTCCCCCTTACTTCTATTAGCCTTTCATAATGTAAAACATTTCTTCATTTCCAACAGATAATACTTTCAGTCGAAAGGTAATTTTTGAAGTCTATTACTTGCATTCTTAGTGAAGAGTACAATGTAGCATTTTGTTCTAATATGCTATTGAAATTGTTTGAGTAGACACACCATGGAATCAAATACAAAATGTCAAAATGGTTTCCATTAACTATGCACATTTGCACTGCTTCAGTTAATGGGCATGTTTTTCTTCTTCTCCTTCATCTTTGCATCTATAAGATGAAATGATTCTCTTAATGTAACTGAAAAGTACATTGAAAGGTAGAGCAAATTACGAAAGCATCAAACCACAATTCCACCCACATACTTTATTTTATAATGAAGTTTAATAATGACTAAAATTGTCTTTAGATTTAAACATCAGTCATTTCTGCAATTGTGGTTAATGTGAAAATCTCACCCACAGTAATGTTTTAGGAAAACACGGTGAAAATTGTACATTATATTTTATACTGAGATGCCATAATGAAATCTTAACTAGATATCATTGAAATATATAGTATGTTAAAAGTAATTTGCCACTATGAGCAGGACTGAAACTGGGACTATGTCCCTGCCAGCATGATAACACATAGGGAAAGTTCTTTTTTTGTTATAAAACCTCTATTGTGCTTCACTACCATTACGATGAGAGACTTTGATACCAGGTAGCTTATAAAATACAGTTATAATATCTAAATGACTTGTTTTGTGCTGATAGTGCCATAAAACACGAAGTGTTTTATGAGAGTGAACATCAATGAGGCTATTATTTTCTCTGAAGAACACAAAATGGATTCATCTTCTTTTTGAACACAGAAGTCTCTTAAAGCAATAAGATATTTTTGACAGGTTGCCTTTCCTTGCTTTGTGAAACTGTGGTATGCACCAAACCCATTGCCATGAGTGGGTCGTATTGAGGAGCAAATTGCTGTAGCAAGGAAGGCCCCCAGGCTGCCTCAGCATAAGTGTCACAGCAGCAGATATCTTCGTGGTTACATGGGATCCTGCTGCAAAGAGCAAAAGAGGGAAGGAGAAATGGCCTCACACAGCTCTGTGCCTGGTTCAGAGGGGCTCAACATTTTCTTTCTCTGGCTGAATGAATTTTTTGATGTTGAAATTTAATTTGGGTCAAAGTTGGATTAACTGCCATGGAAACTGTATTTAAGCTATTCTTTAAAAGAAAGAAAGAAAGAAAAGAAGGGAAAAGAAAAGAAGGAAAAAGAGAAGAGAAGAGAAAGAGAAAGAGAAAGAGAAAGAGAAAGAGAAAGAGAAAGAGAAGAGAAGAGAAGAGAAGAGAAGAGAAGAGAAGAGAAGAGAAGAGAAGAGAAGAGAAGAGAAGAGAAGA
>NW_024967557.1:0-1374 GCF_019238085.1 Lagopus leucura
CTATTAGGTCCTTTGGGATCACAATGGGGCTCCATGGGATCCCTATGGGGCTGTTATGGAGTCCCTATGGAATCAATATTGGGCTTCTATGGGGTCACTGTGGAGCTCTTATGGGGTCACTATGGAGCTCTATGGGGTCACCATGGAGCTCTATGGGGTCTCTATGGAGCTCTATGGGGTCTCTATGGAGCTCTTATGGGGTCACTATGGAGCTCTTCTGGGGTCACTATGGAGCTCTATGGGGTCTCTATGGAGCTCTATGGGGTCACTGTGGATCTCTATGGGGTCACTATGGAGCTTTATGGGGTCACTATGGAGCTCTATGGGGTCACTATGGAGCTCTTATGGGGTCTCTGTGGCGCTCTATGGGGTCACTATGGAGCTCTTATGGGGTCACTGAGGAGCTCTATGGGGTCACTATGGAGCTCTTATGGGGTCGCTATGAAGCTCTATGGGGTCACTCTGGAGCTTTATGGGGTCACTATGGAGCTCTATGGGGTCACTATGCAGCTCTTATTGGGTCACTATGGAGCTTTCTGGGGTCACTATGGAGCTCTATGGGAACTCTGGAGCTCTATGGGGTCTCTATGCAGCTCTATGGGATCTCTATGGAGCTCTATGGGGTCACTGTGGAGCTCTATGTGGTCACTATGGAGCTTATGGGGTCACTATGGAGCTCTATGGGGTCACTATGGAGTTCTTATGGGGTCACTATGGGGCTCTATGGGGTCACTGTGGAGCTCTATGGGGTCACTATGGCGCTCTTATGGGGTCACTATGGAGCTCTTATGGGGTCTCTATGGAGCTCTTTGGGGTCACTGTGGAGCTCTATGTGGTCACTATGGAGCTCTTATGGGGTCACTATGGGGCTCTATGGGGTCACTATGGAGCTCTATGGGGTCACTATGCAGCTCTATGGGATCTCTATGGAGCTTTATGGGGTCATTGTGGAGCTCTATGGGGTCACTATGGAGCTCTTATGGGGTCACTATGGAGCTCTATGGTGTCACTATGGAGCCCTTATGGGGTCATTATGGAGCACTTATGGGGTCTCTATGGAGCTCTCTGGGGTCACTATGGAGCTCTTATTGGGTCTCTATGGAGCTCTATGGTGTCACTATGGAGCCCTTATGGGGTCATTATGGAGCACTTATGGGGTCTCTATGGAGCTCTATGCGGTCACTATGGAGCTCTTATGGGGTCACTGAGGAGCTCTATGGGGTCACTGGAGCTTTATGGGGTCACTATGGAGCTCTGTGGGGTCATTATGGAGCTCTTATGGGGTCACTATGGAGTTCTATGGGGTCACTGTGGGGCTCTATGGGGACTCTATGGAGCTCTATGGGGTCAATATGGAGCTTTTATGGGGTCACT
>NW_024967558.1:0-23912 GCF_019238085.1 Lagopus leucura
CCACCATCTTCCCAAACAACGGGACCATAGATAGGACCAGGGCTGAGGTTAGGGATAAACCCCTCCCAGTGATGGGACCATGGATGAGACTGGGGATGGGACAGGAGCTGGACCTCCTCAGTGAGGGAATTGGGGCTGAAAGTAGGGATAGACCTCCCCCAGTGATGGGACCAAAGTTATAACTCTCTCCCTATGGAATCACAGGTGGGGCTGGGACCAGGCTCCCCAGGGATGGGAGCAAGGCTGAACTCACAAACATTGCTCTGATGGGATTACAGCAGGGGTGAGAGGTGGATCCCTTTTCAATGACGGCACCATAGATGGACTGAAGCTGGGACTAGAGCAGAAAATCCACTTGGTGGTGAGATGTTGGTGATGAGACCACGGATGGGGCTGGGGCTGGGACTGGAGTTGGAGCTGGACCTCCCCCTGCAGGGTGATACGACCGCGAATGGGACCAGGGCCGGATCCCTGCAATGGTAGAACTGGGATTGAGATTGTCTCCCAGTTGCTACTCCAGTGATGGCACCACGGCCAGGACCAGAGCTGGACCCCCACTCTAATGATGGAACCATAGATGGGATCAGGGCTGGGATCAGAGCAGGATCCCATCCTTTCTTGCTGTGGCCATTGGTGGTCCCACTCAGACCACTTTCTGTGGTGATGGGACCATGGATAGAATTGGGAATGGGACTGGAACTGGACTCCTCCAGGATGATAGGAACATTGGTGGAACCAAGGCTAGGAGTGTGGGTGGAAGGGACTGATGCTGAAGTCTGAGCTGGACACCAACCAGGATGATGGGACGATGAACAGGACCAGGGCTGGGACCAGAAGAACAGTGATGGGACAACGGATGGAACTGGGGCAAGGATGGAGCAGGACTGCACCTCTGTAATGAACGAGAACAAGGCTGGGACTGCAGCTGGAAATCTCTCTAGTCCCGTGCTGGGACCACGGGTAGGACTGGGGTCAGATCTTTTCTGATGATGAGATCATGGACGAGATCAGGTCTGGGGCCATGTCACTGTCCCACCCAGTGATGGGACCATGGATGGCCCTGGGGACCCACCTTACACCCTGGGGATGCTCCAGAACTGGAGTCAGCCCAGGGCACGGAGCAACCCCATTGGGTGAAGGAATCCCAAGATCAGACCTGGAGGGGAAAAAAGGGCCTGAAACCATCTGAAGGAGCACAGCCAGGGCTTGGCGGCTGCTTCAGCCCCCAACGTATGGGATCCTGTCCCACAATAGATGTCCCCAAGCTGTGCCCCAATGGGTGCTGGTGCAGCATGCCCCTGCCATGAGCCAGCTGTGTCCCTATGGGAAATGAAGGGATGGGGAACGTGATGTGACAGCGGGACTTTGAGGCCATCTGGGCTCTAATTTTAGCAATGCTGGTGTTCTCAGGAGCAGTTCCCAAACACAGGTCCTGTCCTGCAGAGGGCTGCAGACCCATTGAAACCCCTCTGGGAAGCAGAGAGTCCACAGGAACTTGCAGGCAAATCAGGCTGTGCTGTGGAAGAGAATTCCTTCAAGGTTCCTGAATTGGAAATGTTGATTTTGGGTGCAGTGGATGCAAATTTGGGGATCGCATCATCTGTGTCCTCCAGCCACACTCTGGAGATGTTCTGGGTTCTGTCGTGGCATGAAACAACCCCCAAGAAAACCTGCAGAAAGCTTTGGAGGATCAGCACTGGGTTTGTGCCCTGCAGAGCACCGGATGCCTGAATGAAACCACGGCCAGGTCCAGCTCTGCCTTCCCATGGACCTTACTCACCTGGGGCAAAAACCCAGACAAATTTGGCACGCTGGGTGGCTTCTGTGTAGGGTAGAGCCATGCAAAAGGACATACTGAGATGTCTGCAGGTGGTCCCATGGTATTTCACTGCTGTGAGCACAGAGTGAGCCCCAGTGCTCCCCTCTGTATTCTCCATCTGCACCCACGGCTGGAAGGCAGATCCTCCTCCTGCACCTGAGTCCACTCCTGCGTTGGCTCCCCACATCTGCAAGCAACCTTCCTGGAGGAGGCCGGGATGACCGTAAAGCAGGCAGAAGGGGGAAACAAGCTGATGGCCATCTATTATTTAGAGGCTTTTCAGCAGTGGTGGCTGCTGCGGAGGCATTATGAGGATACGAGCATTTGGAGCCGAGCAGCCGCTGCCGGCCCTCTGTGCCAAAAAAACAGCCTGTTTCCTTCTTCTGATGTCATTTGTTTGAGGAGGGAAAACAATGCATCACGGCACAGCTATTTGAGCCTGATAAGGGAGGAAGGCCAGGCCTGGTGTTTGGGGGGGGAAAGCTGGGACGGAGCCCCTGAGTGAGGTTTTGGAGGGTGGATTTATTCTGCTGGGACAGCAGTGAGCTCAGGAAGGGCAGTGATGTGCTGTGTTAAGCCTGGCTCTCTGGGATTTAATTAATCCAGCCTGGCTTGGCTCTGAGATAGCTTCACAGCTCTAATAGCACCCATGGGCAGAGCGAGCTGTTGGTGCCCAACAGAGCATGGTGGTGTGGATGTGGATGTGGATGTGGATGTGGATGTGGATGTGGATGTGGATGTTGTGCTCCATTCCATTGCTCCCACCCCTGCCTAATGACGGTGCCACTCCATCATCAGCCTCCAAAGCCATCAGTGTCTCTCCTTCCAAAGGGATTGGTGCACCACGGCCAGAGATATTCCAGCTTTGGCCTATGGGCATTGCTGCTTCCAGCTCTGGGCATGGGCAGCTCTTCCATCGTGAGATTCTATGCTTCCTTGATTGTATGAGACAAAGCCAGGCAGCTCCAGGCACGAGGCACTTTCTCATGCTGAGAAGTGGTTTGTTACGGACATGGCTGGATGCAGGGTCAGCTCAGCAGCTTGGTTGATGACCAAGAGGAGGTGGTGTGAAATCCAGCCAGCAGATTGGTGTCTTTTTTGGGTCTGGATGAAACCCATTCATCGAGAGAGCTTTCCCAGCTTTGCTGCCCGGTGCCTTTCCTTCCACTGCTTTGGTCTTTTCACACTTTTTCACTCATTTGGGTGCAGAAGAGATAAGAGGAGGGTTGCCACCTTTTGAGACCTCATGGCTCTCTCCAATGATTTGACAGGACATTGTGGTGAGGTGGTGGTCGGCCTCTGCCCCCGGGTATCAGCAGTAGGATGAGAGGCAATGGCCTCATGTTGCACCAGGGGAGGTCAGGTTGGATATTAGGAAAACTTGTTCTCTGAAGGAGTGTTGATGCAGTGGCGCAGCTGCCCAGAGAGTGGGGATCACCATCCTTGGGGGTGTTCCAGAACCATGGGGATGTGGCACTGAGGGATGTGGGCAGTGGGCATAGTGGGGTGTGCTGGGGTTGGCCTTGGGGACTTTGGAGATCTTCTTCAACCTACATGATTCTGGGATTATGTCCCCAGGCTCCATGTGCTCTCTAACCCACCCTGCTCATCTCCACCCTTTTTGTGCAGGAGCACTGGCAGAGGATGGCCACCCCATGCCCAGACCGGACAGAAAGGATCCAACCACCCCTAAAAATCCCCATTTTCCGTTTCCAGAGCCTCCAAAGCAGCTTACATGAGCCAAACAGAGGCAGATGTTACAAATCCAGATACAGAGAAATGAATGATTTGTACAGCTGCAACTGCACGTCTGAGCCGAGCAGCAATACTCATTAGAGAGGAGCTGGCCCTCAGCCCCACATCTCTCTTAATGTCTCCATTTTTCTCTGCTTTGGCAATAACACAGGTTTCTAAGACGCTCTCAAAACATTTCCATGTTGTCCAGCAGGGAGGAATGCAGTTGTGTGCGGTGTTACAGGAACAGGAGGAACAGGAAGGCTGAAGGGCAGCGTCACCATCACTGCTGCTGCTGGCTGTGCCCAGCTCAGAGCGTTTGCACCATGGGTGCAGGGAGGTCATAGAGGGATACGGAGATGGGGAAGGGTCTGGATGGGCAGATATGTGAGGAGGGGCTGAGGGCCCTTGGGTTGCTTGGCCCAGAGAAGAGGAGGATGGGGAGAGGCCTCATGGTAGCACTGCAGCTCCTCGTGGTCCTATAGATCCTCATGGCCTCACTGCTCCTCACAGCCCTACAGCTCCGTCATGGTGGCCCTGTAATTCCTCACAGCAGCCCTACAGCTCTTCATGATAACCCTACAGCTCCATCATGGCAACCCTACAGCTCCCTTATGGTGGCCCTACAGCTCCTAGTGGTCCTACATCTCCATCATGGCAACCCTACAGCTCTTCATGATGGCCCTCCTGCTCCTCATGGCAACCCTACATCTCCATCATGGCAAACCTACAGCTCCTCGTGGCAACCCTACAGCTCTTCACGATGGCTTTGCAGCTCTTCATGGCGACCCAACAGCTCCTCATGGGGGCATGGAGGGACAATCCAGTTGGACAACAGAACGTCAGCCATGGTGGGGAACCCCACTGGGCTGTGCATGGGTTGAGATCAGTACGCACTGGCAACACACAGGGTGACTTTCCCAGTGTCCAGCCTGGCAGAAAAGTGGCACTGATAGGAGAAAAGGGGTCAGGGGTGGGATCTGGGGCTGGAAAAGCACCACAAACCAGTCCCTCTGGGCACTGTGTGCAGGAGGCAGAGGGACTCGACCTTTCCCACACCACTGCAGCACAGAATTGTGACTTTTCTCACCTGCACATCTATTTTTACTCTTCTGCAGAAGATGGGGTTTTGGTTTCCTGCCCACTCAAGATGTGCAGAGTCTCAGCCATCTTCTTCCACCACCTAAGGGACTTTAGGAGGGGGCACAGGGACAGAGGTGGGGACAGAGCTGTGGTGTCCTGAGGGCTCCTGGAGACCCCCCTAGCCTCTGGTCATGCTGGAAACCAAGGGATCCACCCTCTCTTTGTGCAGAAAACCCATGTAAGCATTGATCTGCTCATTATTCCTCCCCATCTCTCAGCTGCCAGCTTTCTGCATGGCCCTAGCAAACTGCACGAGCATCCCCTTCCCACAGGGAGATGCTTGCAGTGGATTTGGGGCTGCAGCGGCCTCCCAGGTGGAGCAGAAGCACAAGGATGCCTTTGTGGCTGACAGCTTTGCTTTGTAAAACCCTTAAATAAGCAGCCTGTTGGGGCAGGCGTGTTAAAATTAACACATTGGTATGGCCTACGTGTGCTGCGGGCTGCCTGGAAAATGGTCAGTAAGACCGTGGGTTGAAAATCAAATTAAAAACACACTGCAGTAGCAGTGAGGTCTTATCTGAAAACTGGTTTTGGGGGGCTTTGAGTAGAAGAGGGCTCTGGGGGGAGAGTTGCTGCCCTGGGGACAGTGATGCTGCTGGAAGGGGTTTTACAGGGATCCTGGCAGCACTGAGAGGAACAAGAGAGGCGTAGAGCATGTGCTCTGAAACTGAGCCCTTCTAAAAACAGCAGCAGTGACTGTACACTCTGTGGTCTGCGCCCAAAGCAGTGCCCGAGGAGAAGCTGCCTCCCAAAGGGCTCATTTCTCCATCTGCAGAACCTGACAAGGGCACGGGCCCCTGACAGCAGCATGTGGAGGCACACATGTGAGCCCAGGCTGCAGGGGTCTGCTCCCCTCTGCTCACCACGAGGGGATTCACAGCACAGGTCCCACCCTGGAATCCCTTTGTTCCCAAAAAAAAAAACCAGCTGTTCTCAATACAGGGCTTTTGAATGGATTTCCTTCCCCTCCTGCTCCAAAATAACCCGTGTGTCCTTGGGGATATCCATGCTGAGATGGGCCAGGGCACAGGGCTGGATGGGCAGAGGGACACACAGACACCGGATGGAACGCAGGAGGCCCTGCCCAGGGAGTGGGATCTCCATCCCTAGAGGTGTCCCAGGGGTACAGGGATGTGGCACTGAGGGATGTGGGCAGTGGGCATGGTGGGGTGGGTTGGGGCTGGACGTGGGGATCTTGGATGTCTTTTGCAACCTGAATGACTCTCTCTGCTTTCTGCAGCTCCGTGAGTTGGAGGATGACACTCGCTCAGCTTGGCCGAGGAGGCGGTCACCTAAATCAAGGTTTCCCCATGGGTGGAAGGAGCTCACCAAGACAAACTTCAGGCTCCAAGCTGAGAGGGGCTGGACGTTAGGAAATACTGCTTTTCTGAAAGAGTGGTCAGGCACTGGAAGGGGCTGCCAGGGAGGTGGTGGAGTCACCGAGCCTGGAGGTGTTCAAAGAACGGTTGGATTTTGTGTTGAGGGACGTGGTTTAGTGAGAACTATTGGTGATGGGTGGATGGTTGGACTGGATGGTCTTGAAGGTCTTTTCCAACCTTGGTGATTCTGTGATTCTGTGAGTGCTCTGACTTGGTGAGGGATTCCCCAAACCCAAGGACCCATCCTGCTTCCTGCCCTTCAGAAAAGAGTGGGTTCATGGCCTCCTTGTGCGCACACATCATCCCCATAGCAGCGTCCCCATGGAGACAAATCCCATTTGAAGCAGAGCCGCGTGAGGGTCGCCCCAATTCTTGATAGAATCAAGAATCATAGAATTCTTGATAGAAAGAACTTGATAAGTTCTGTACAGAGAGAGTGGTGAGGTGCTGGAACAGCTGCCCAGAGAGGCTGTGATGCCCCGTCCATCCCTGGAGGTGTTCAAGGCCAGGTTGGATGGGGCCCTGGGCAGCCTGGGCTGCTGTGAGATGGGGAGGTTGGTGGTCCTGCATTGGTGGGGGGTTGGAGCTTCGTGATCCTTGAGGTCCTTTCCAACCCAAGCCATTCTGTGCTTCTGTGATTCTATGATAGAAGCATATGGTAATTTCCCATTTAACATCAATCAAACCCAACTTGAGAGGTGAAGCCGGTGTGCAGAACACAGAGCTCTGTGGCTGGGATGGGATCACAGCGCTTTGGGAGCTGGAAATCCAACCTACACTGATTTCTTGGGGATGGGAGGAAGCATGGGGTGACGGCTGTGTGCTCCCTCAGCACGGTTTTCTTGATGCCCGTTTTCCTGCACCCATCATTTTCCAGCACTCCCCCGAACCGAGGCCGGCCCAAAGGCTCGCTCACAGCCTGTGTCCTTGTCAGAGGGCCAATATTCTTATCTCAAGCCTGGCTGGCTTTTCTTCCTTGGATCTTTGCCACCGCAGCTAAAATAACTCTCTCACCCCTCCCCTCTTGCAAAGGTCACGTTCCAGGGATGAAGCCGGAGCCTCCTGGGCTGGATTCTGGGCTTAGGATCATGGATGGAGTCAACAAGGATCCAGAGCGTGGTGGTTCTTGGTGTGTGCCCACAGTGCTGGCGATGCCCTGGGTGGGGGCAGGCTCAGCACCAGCACTTTCAGTGCCCTCAGCTCTCTGGGAAGCTGAGCACACCTCCATTCCTCCCCGGTCACGCGGTTATTTCCTTGTAGATCCTCCTCCCACCCTTGAGCAGTACTGGAAAGTCCAGATTGGTGAAAACAAGTTTGGAGGCAATAGTTTGTTTAACCGACGGGTACAGTCGGTCTTGTGCTTGTTTTCTTTTTTCTTTTCCACAAACAAGTCTTGAAGTGAAAGGAGAGTGCTTCCAAGCTAAATACAAGTGGGGAGCAATTGAGTGTTTAATGAAGTGGGTATTGGTCAGGACATCACAAAAGGAAAACATAAATCGTGTCTAAGGATGCGTGTAGGCAAGGAGGGAGGGAAGGAAAAGAGGAATGAACCCATCGTGCCTGGGTAAAGGGAGTTCTGGCAGCGTGTAACTCACGAAACACGGGTAGAGGGAGGAGTGCAGGACCTGTAGCAAAGAGATAGAAACCCTGATAGCAGCATCGTTTTGGCAGGTCGGCTGGAAGAGCAAACCTGAGGCCTCCAGATGTGCAAGCAGCAGCTGGGGATGTGTGTTAACCCAGAAGGACTCCTTCCCTGTGTCTCCACAGCCACCTGCTGCCACTGGGGCTTTCCCAGGAGAGGCGATGGTGGTGCTCCTTCATCCTCAGAAGGCCAAGGGTTGGGTGATGCTTGACGTTGCACTGCCACTGCTATTTCAGATAAGGGAAAAGCTTCCCACCATGAGCAATGTCTGCCATTGGAGGTTAAGAGCCAGCTGGAGAAATCTACACGCAAACTGGTCTGACCCCAGCGCTGCCCAAGCCGTGAGTAGGATGGTGGAGTTGGGATCTCCTGTGCTTCCTCCCAACCTGAGTTATCGCAGCATCTTCTGCTCAGCAGATCCCCACAGACTGAAGTCAGAGTGAAGGTGCAAAGCCACGCCAGCGATGGAGCAGCCCACACCTATACAGCTAACCAGGGTTGGGATTTTGGCTGCCACCTGAGTTTTCACCCCTCAACCCTTCATGAAACCAACATCTTGGACCGATCTCTGTTAGGAAGGCACTGTGTCTTGTGTTAGAGATCCCACTGCCTCCTGCCCAGCTGGTCCTGGTGTTTAACACTGCTTCTTCCCTGCAGTCTCTGCCCCATTCGTGACTGTTTGGTGCTTCGTGCAATCTGAGCTTTGCCACCCAGTGAGCAAAGGGCCCTTTGGCACACAGGGTCTCATGCCGTGCAAGCCAAATATTCCTCTCCCCTGTAGCAACCAGGGCAGGTCTTTTTGGGAAGGAGAAGCTGAGCTGATCTTTTCCAGGCTGAAAATTAAAGAAGTGGAGGGTGATCACAAGCAGAAGCTCCTCAGTCTGTTTCAAGGCAAGGGGAAGGCCCTGAGTTTGCCGTGGAAATGAATTACGCACAAGGTTCCCCATGGAAAGTAGATGATGGTTTTGCTCCCAATGGGGCTCATACATTAAGGAGGCTCAGGACAACCTGGTCAGATGGGAGCTGAATCCACCACTACCACAGAGCTGGGAGCCCACGTGAAAGCTGTACATCAGAATCTACCTCCTCTTGGTTAGAAAACACCACGAGGAAGCCCTTTCCCTCAGCTGAGTGCCTGCAGGTGTTTCCTGGTGTTCTCCCTTTCAGTGCGTCAGCTGTGGGGTGGCCACGGCAAAGCACAGGGATGTGCTTGGAGCCTCAGCGAGGACCAAGAACCTTTATTTTGGAATAAATAGACCATCTGATAAGAAAAACCCAGGAATAGAAATTTAGAAGAGCGAGTATGCGCGGGGGAAATGGACGGAGATTTATCCGCAGATAGGTTGCCACCAGGGAGAGGGATATTCCCCCTCATCCCTCCAGTTTCCATAGCAGTGAGTCACTCGTCTTCCTGCAGCAGGAGGAGCTCCTCCCTCTCTTGGGGAGCCCTCTGGGTTGCCGACCTTTCATCCGTAATGAAGCTGCTGTTTTGGAACACAGTGCCATGCTTCTTCCCGTGTCTGCTGGGCCCAGCAACATGGCTGGGGACCCCCAGCACCACGGTGATCCTATGCACCGCTGTGGGTCTGTGTTCTGTGTCCCACTGTGGCCATGGGGTGATGGGAACCTGTCAGAGCAGAGGGAAAAGCTGATGGACAGCAGTGGGCAGGGCTCACTGCTCGTGCCAACCAGCCCAATACAGCCCCAGGGCAGCATCCACTTGTACCCACAGCTCTGGAATGAGGGGTCTGAGGTCATCTGCCATGGTGAGATGGTCTCCACGGGGGTCTTATAGGGTTGTGGCTGTAGAGCTTCCAGTTGACTGCCCATCTAATGAGCCTGCCCTGAAATTCAGCTGCCAAAATAACAAATCCAGGTGGGCGTGGGGTAGGGATGAAGGAATAGGAGTGTGGGAAAGCCCATGACTCAGTTTCCCCATGGGTTAAAGGTGAATATGACGGAAATATCACACCTGCACACCTCCTCAAGAGCCTGAACCAAAACCACGCTGGTTGGATGAAGCAGAGAGATGTAATTGCATTAGCTAATTACATTTCCACAATGTTTCCCCATTGTTTGCAATGACCAAGGAGACGTTTTCTGCAATATCACCTTTTGTTGGCTCTGCTTCAGCTCTGCACAGAGGACGGAGCTGCTGGTGGCAGCAATGCAGTGCCCCCACTCCACCAAGTACTGGTAAAGCCCCATGGGATGGGCACCACCCCATTGGGGCCAATTGTGCCCAAGGAAGGCTTGGACATCTCCAAAGAGGGAGACTTATCCCCATCTCTGGGCTTTGTCCTCACTTATGGAGACATTTTTTCTCCAAATGGAAATTTCCGTGTTCCCAATCTGTGATGCTGTTTCTTGCCCCAGCACTGGGACCTCCAAGAACAGCCCAGCTGTTCTTCTGTCTACCCCATGCCATCCCAGCAAGGACCCCATACTAAAATCCCCCTTTGCAGCTGCACACTGAGCTCTCCACCCCTCCTTGTGTGTCCCCAGCTCCATCCTGGTGACCCTGCTGGATTCACTCTCCTCAACCTGCTACCAGGCAGCCCCATACTGGACCCAGTGCCTAGATGGGACATCACCATCACCAAGCAAAGAGCAGGAATCAAAACCTGGTGATGCTAGCTGCCCCCCCACGAACACCACTCAAAGCACCGTTGGCTTTCAGTGCTGCAAACACACTCCATTGACCTGAGGACAGCTTGCACCACCTCTCTTCACCTTCAGAGCCCCTTTCCGGCTGACTGCTCCAACCTGACCTGTTCCACTTGTCCTTGCTGAACCCATTTCCTGCAGCAGCTTTGACTGCGACACTTAGCCTGCCCTCCCCAAGCTGGTGCTGTTCCTAAGGCATGATCCATCCCACCGTGCAGGTAGTAAAGAGTTACAGGTGTTGTCAAAGGAGAGCTTGAGAGTGCCTTGGTCCTCCAGCCCTCCGTGGAGCGTGCACAAGGAGGTCTCAGAAGTGCTGTCCTGGTGGGACATTGCGTCTGCAGCCCAATCTGGGGTTAACTCTTTGCCTCCCTTCTCCTCCCTGCTGTCAGATTTCTTTCCCAAATAACACACTGTGGATCATCAGCAGGCAGGAGAGAGTGAAAATCACTGGGAGTTTACACAAGGGTTAAGATCTGGGTAAGGGTCTGGGTTGGGGATAGGATCAGGGTGAGGGTGATGGTTATGGTTATGATTATGGTTACGGTTAGGATTAAGTTTGGGATTGGGGTTAGGCTCAAGTTTGGAGTTAGGGTTATGGTAGGGTTGGGTTTGGGGTTGGGGTGAAGGCCATGGTTAGAGGTAGGACTGGTGCTGGTGTTTCGGGTTAGCATCAGGGTTAGAGTTGTGGTCAGGGTTAGGGTTAGGCTTGGGGTTGGGGTTGGGGTTAGGTTTGGATCAGGGTTAGCTAGTTCTCCCTGCACTCTGCTTTCTGAGCTTTTTGCAGAGATCCACATCGATGCATTACTTGGGTAGGGGATGCCCACTGTCCCACTGCATGTTAGAGTTGCCCTATCCCGATTTCCCTAGCCATGACCATCCCTATAGACACACACAGGGGCCTTCTAGCTCAAATCCAACTTCTATGGGCATTGTGTCAAGATATTTTGGTGTCTGTATGGGCAGATTTAGCCTTGCTCATAGTGGGCAACATCTAGACCATGTTCCTGTGCCACCAGAGTTTAATGACATATTCAAGGTTCCCATGCCCAGGCTGTACTTGGGCGTCCACAAAGGGACAGTGATGGGAATTTGGACCCATGGGGATGAGTGGAACAGGGGAAGGGCTGACAAAAGCATGGAAAGGGCAAATGGTCACATTTAGTCAGTAAGATCAGAAGGAAATTGGCCAAGAGGGCTTTCCAGCTCCAGACAACACATTTTGCAACAGGAGAAGAGATGCCTGAGAGATGGAAATCACTCCCACATCCTGGCAGGGGTGGCATTCACACCCAGGTGGCATTTTCTCCTTCATACTGGCTTGCAAATACATCTCACCCAGGGTGTGGGGATGCTCTCTGCCTACAATTTCATCTCAGCTTGAATGACCTCAGAGGCTATTCCTGTGCCATGGCCACCAATAGATTTCTCAGGTGCTGTCCCACAGCCTGGAGTTGGCTGATTGAAGGGTATGAGGTCACTCAGGACCTTCCCACGTGGCAGGGCTCTCTGCCATGTCCCAGCCTGAGCTGGGATCTACCAGCAGCAGCAGCAGAGAACGCCTGCAGAAGTTTTACTGTCACTTTCTGAAGTTTGTAAGAGGGATGTGCTCATGGGAAAGGCTGAGCTCCCATTGCTGTGCCTGTATTTTCACATTGGAAAGTCAGCATTGTGAGAAATACTGCAGCTGTGGTGATTTGTGGGCAGTACTGGTGGTAGCTGAACAGCTGGACTCGATGGCCTTAGAGGTCTTTTCCAACCTGAATGACTCCATGATTCTACTAGACCGCATCATTACAGCCCCAATCTCTTTGCTCAATGCATGCTCTGCTCCACAAGCATAAAAATATCCAAAGCCATCGTGGTTATTTTATTTCACACAGCCCCAGTGTGGCTTTTCTACATGAGTTTTCATCCCCTGGCGTGTTCCAAAGCCTGGCCCTAAGATCAGCACGTTGCTCCCACCTCCTCGTGTTGTTTGCAGAGGAAGTTTCTGTTCTGTTCTCACATACCAAGGCTGAGCTCTGAGCCTTGGCCCCCCAGCACCCTTCGCTTTGAAGGAGGGTGCCGGGCCCCTATGTTCAATGGGATAAAATGCTGAGTTTGACTCATGCCATCCTGTCAGCTCCACATCCAGTTTCACTTCCTTCCTGGTTTTGGTAGAGGTTGGGCACTCCCAAATCCTCCACCCATATGCGAGTAGTGGCCTTTGAGATCTTCATTCATACAGAGACAGGAACATCCAAGGTTTTCAACACACGTGGATGGGCATCCCCAGAATCTCTGCCATACGTGGATGGACTCATACAAGGTCTCCAACATACATGGATGGGCACTCCCAAAATCATCACCACACAGGGGTGGGCACCCACACCCCTCTTCATGTCTCCTCCTGCCCATTCAAAGTGGCCCTTTTTGGAGCAAGATCCCATCAGTGACTACAGTTCCCCATGAAGATTTCTTAGGAGATTTACTTCTGTTATCTTGCATATACGGGATTTTAACTTGGGTTTTTACTTGGAAGAACCAACTGTGATGGGATTCCTCCCTGTAGGGAAGATTTTGGCTCCTACATCTTCTTACCCAAGAAAGCAAAACCTCAGTGTTTCTTCATTTGTATGACTCTCAATGTAGTATTTAGTGATGAGGTCTCATCCCGTTCATGGGGAAGACTGAAACAGAGGAGAAGGAAGCAGATAGTGACATCTTAAGGAAGCAGATAGTGACATCTTAAGGAAGCAGATAGTGGCATCTCCAAGATGTGAGAGAGAGAAAAGGATGTGAAAGTCGCTGACTTGCACCATGGAGGTTCTGTGGTTGAAAGTGGTAGCAAATGTATAAGGAAGAAATTCTCCTGATCCAACTTTCACTTCAGTGGTTGAGCAGTGAGCAAAGCATGAGGAAAATGAAAAGGAAATGTTGGGCTTGTGGCCACAGTGTTGGCAGAAAACTTGCCATATGTGGTTTGGAGAAGTTGCTGTTCTCCATGGAAACAGGTCCTTGAAGAATCTGAGGCTCCATCCAGACCCATGGCTGAACCACAGCCTGGGCCTCCAAGTTGAATGGTTTGGGGTTGAAAGGGTCTTACATCCCAACAGGACACTGGTTCCTCCTCTCTTCAGCTGCCCAGGGCTGTAGGAAATGAGACAGGGAGGTGAATGAAGAACACAGGTCCTTGTGGATGGAGGTGTGTGTGTGAAAGCAGCAGGGAGAACATCAGTGCCATCATCATCCAGCCCAGGTGGCTCTGGGTTGACATGGCCCTGCACAGCCAAGGACTCCCTTCACCCCGGAGCTTTTCCCACCTCCACAAGACCTCAGCCTTGTTGAGCTCTCAAAACTGCCCTAAGACACATTTCTGAAGTTCTCTCCAGGTGGTCGTTCACTTTCTGTCCACAAAGGACTTGCCCTTGGTAGCCCTGGGGATCTGGGAGACCTTTCTCCAGGCAGCCCAGCCCTCCCCAGGCTGTGCCTTTCACACAACACCCACAGATAAAAATACCAATGCTCCAAGCAAGCAGGGATGCACCGGGCAGGGAACAGATAATGCTGTGATGGCAGAAATGTGCCCGAGGGAGCTTCAAGTTACACATTAATGGGGGAGAGCAGTGGTGACGCATGAGTGGGCAGGAGGAGTGCTGGCAGGAGAGCTCAGCCCACACAGAGGGAGTTCTTTACTATGGGAGTGGTGCTGGAACAGCTGCCCAGAGAGGCTGTGATGTCCCGTCCATCCCTGGAGGTGTTCAAGGCCAGGTTGGATGGGGCCCTGGGCAGCCTGGGCTGCTGTGAGATGGGGAGGTTGGTGGCTTTGCATGCATTGGAGGGGTTGGAGCTTCGTGATCCTTGAGGTCCCTTCAACACAAGCCACTCTATGGTCTATGATTCTATGACAGTGAAGCCCTGTGTTGGTGTGCTCCTGCAAAGCCCAGCCCAGCAGATCAAGCATGGGGGATCAGCATGCAGAAGCCGTGTGGTGCAGCTAATAAGGAGGTTTTTCTCTCCGGGTTTGGGTTGGGGTGATGGTGCATTCATGGAAAGACTGTTGGTGGCGTGGTTAGGGCTGCTGCAAGGTGGGTTTTGGCATTGCTACAAAGAGCGGGCATCTGTGAGTTGGGGGAATCCTTTCTGTCTCTTCCCATGGCCACAACAGGCAATGGGAGCAATCCACGACCTGCAGACCTAGTGTTCTTCCCATATCTGTGTAACTCATCTCACACCTTACTGTCCTTTCTATTCTTCCCAGCTCCAAGCTTCTTCTAGCTGTCTCCTGTTATCTCTTGTTATCCTTTCCTTTGATCCCCTTTTTCCTGATAGCCCATCCTTCCTTACGGACATCATTTTCTGATGGTCACATCAACCCCTTTGATGAAACCACGCTGCCTGGCAGCCAGAAAACCTCATGTGTGCCAATGGGATGAGCAAGGCCAGGTGATCAGAGTCAAATAATTAACATTCGGGAAGGTGAAGGTCGTCTTCATGAAGACAGCTCCCATAACCAACACCCAGAGCAGCTCGGCAGCTGTGTCCCAACTGAGGACGATGATCATATCCATGGAAGAGTTTTGGGGGGAGCCCAAGAGGCTGTGGATCCTCTTCAACTTCAGGAGAGTTTTTGGATGGCTCTTGGAGACATTTTTTGTGTTTCCTCTACTCCTATGACATCCGTGACCTCCTTCCTCCTCCTGCTGTGCTGCTGGTGTAGTGCAGAGGACAAAGATCAGGTATGTGTTTAATGAGACCTGAAGGGCAGTCAGAGTCACTCCCACCCAAGGGCTAAAACCCATCACTGGACTTACCTCTCATCTCCTGCAGGTCCTCGCTTTGCCTCTCCCACCTGCTCTCAGTGCATAGGATAGGACATGACACTCATGCCAAGGGGACCTGATTTACACCAGTGGTGGTGTCACCTCCCTTGAAAGCACAAGAAGTCATAGACTCGCAGAATCACCAAGGTTGGAAAAGGTCTCCGAGATTCATCCAGTCCAACTGTATATCACCCAGTCCAACCAGTCATCCAAGTCCCTTCAGATAGACGTGGAAACAGTTATCCTCCTGCACCAGGCCAGCATTCCTGCTCTGGATGGGCAGGATTCTTCCTCGCAGAACCTGTTGTTCACGTCTGGTCACCAGCACCCAGAAGCAATGCAGGAGCGTGGCCAATTCTTGATGGAAAAGAAATCCCACCCATCTGCCAACCCTCTCCGCTCACAGATATTTGGATGTGTTCTCATGAAAATCAATTCCAGACCCACCCCCCATGTATGGTAAACGTGACGAAGAAGGAATGGGGAGAGACCAAGGCAGCAGGGAACAAAGCTGCCTGGGTGCAGTGATGCTGCCTTCGCTTCAGTGTGGTGGGACAAGCCCAAGCAGGATGCTGCAAGGCCACATGGGCTCCTTTCCAGCCCTCTTCACTGCTCGGCTGGACCTCCATCCCCTCTGGCAGTTTGGGTTCCAGGACGCCCGGTTCCACCCCAGCTTAACCTGGAGGAGGCTGAGTCACAGCATGGGCTCCTGCAGAACCACTTGCACGAGGTTATGACAAACTCCAAGGAGTGATTTTCTCCAGCTGAGGAATGCCCAAGCATGCAAAAAGCATGCTCTGCAAATCTTTGTTTCCTGATCTCTATAATAGCTTTTTCTTTTTCTTTCTCTCTCTCTCTCTTTTTGTTTTTTTAATAAATGGCAAAGCTTGAGCTGTCTCAGTTGCTCACTTGCTACCTTTACCTGCCCTGATTGACACTGGTCAGCTAAGGAGGTGAAATACAGCATGTAAACAAGCTGAGCACTCAGCACAGAAACTGAACTGACGGTCCTGGAGACAGCTGACACCTCTCTGGGTCAGAGAATTACCAACCATTTCCCAGCCAAAGAGAATTTGCCTCTCAGACACTGGGTTACACAGGACACTTTATTTTGTGTTGCATTATGAATTAAGGATCATCTGCTGAGAGGACACAAAGAAAAAGCTCTTCAGGGACTGCCAAGAGCTTGGCCCCATTTGTATCCTCGTGGCACCCCCATGTGGGGAGAGCCTGGAGACTCCAGCACCAGACCCACACTTTGCTCTGCTGGGGAAAACCTCCTGGGGGAAGGAATGATGAAGTTGACACAGAGATCAAACAAGAAGTTGGGGTTGGGACAGACACTGGGGAGCAGGAGGGAACCCCAACCCATGGGGCTGGTGGAGCTGGGTGGTTTCTGACAGGGCACAGCCTCCACAAACCTGCCTACATCTCATCGGAGCATTGCAGAGGAAAGGGGGAGCTGGAAGCATCTGGCAGCACATCTGGTTTGTTGCAGCTGGATACTCCCAGGCTCTGTTTCTGCGTTTGCGTGCTTCACGGTGCGGCTGGATCCTTTGATAGCCAAAATACAGATGGGGAAGGGAATGGCTGGGACACCCCCAGGGCAGAATTGTTAATTATCAAGGACAATTTCATTCTTATAGTTCTCCTTTCATTCATTTTTTCCCCCATTTCCTTTCATTTCTTCACTCTTTTTTTCTCTATCGATCCACCTATGTATGTTTGTATCTATCTACATACCTATCTATACATTTATCTATCCACCTACCTATATGTCTATCTATGTATATCTATCCACCTATCTATCCACCCACCTAACCATCCATCTATGGAATCATAGAATCATTCTGTTGAAAAAGACCTCTAAGATCATCTAATCCAATCGTCCACCTACCACCAGTGTTGCCAACTAAACCACGTTCCCTGGTACTGCATCTAAACGTTTCTTGAACACTTCCAGGGATGGTGACTCCTGGGCAGCCCATTCCAGTGCATGACCACTGTTTCATAGAACAATATTCTCCTAATATCCAACCCCCCCTAGTGCAATATGAGGCCATCACCTCTCATCCTATTGCTGTTACCTGGGAGCAGAGGCTGATCCCCATTACACTACAGCCTCCTGTCAGAGAGTTGTAGGGGGCAGTAGTGTCTCCCCTGAGCTGCTGCTTCTCCAGACTGAACCATCCCAGTTCCCTCAAACGTTCCTCATAGTGTGCTCCAGTCCCCTCACAGCTCCATTATCCTTTTCTGTCTATCCATCTATCTAATCCACCCATCCATCCCTCTGTCCACCTATCCATCCATCCAACTAACCATCTATGTAACTATCCGTCCATCCATCCATCCATCCATCCATCCATCCATCCATCCATCCATCCATCGAATCACCCATCCATTTATCCATCCATTTATCCATTTATCCATTTATCCATTTATCCATTTATCCATTTATCCATTTATCCATCCACCCATCCACCCATCCATTTATCCATCCATCCATCCATCCATCCATCCATCCATCCATCCATCCATCCCTCCCTCCCTCCCTCCCTCCATCCATCCATTTATCCACCCATCCACCCATCCACCCATCCATCCACCCTTCCATCCACTCACCTGTTGATCTGTAACACCTATTAAGCATTATTTCCTATATATTCCTATTTAATACAAAAAGCTGATGTCCTGGAGGGTAGCATTCCTGCACTGGGTGGGGGAATCTCATGCAGGACCACCCTTCTCACTGCAGCTCATGTTGGCAAGCAGCTCCCCATGCCAGGAGAGCTTCTGCCGGTTCAGCAGCCAAAATTTCCTCTGTCAGCAAACTCCTTTATTGCTAGCTGGAGGAAGCGTCTGTCCACAGGGCTTTCACAGCCGGAGCTGCCTCCTGCATGAATCACCCTGCCCATGGCGTGGGCTAAATGGCACAATGCGCCCATGCACCGAAGCAGACGCGTAGCCTTGCAGCAGTGAGGGAATAAAAGCCATTTTCCTGGCTCGCTTGTTGTTCTCAGAGAGGTTTAAACCCCCTCAGGGAATGAGTTCAGAAGGGAAAAATGAAGAGATAGACAGTGCACAAGCCCAATGTATGCCTATATTCTCCTTATTATATTGACTCCACGTTGAGCTCCTGCCTTCCTCGTGCAACCCAGCACTGATCACAGAGAACCCCAGAGCCTCTCCTTGCTCCAGTGCCACCCCGAGGACACAGCTCCCCATTCAGCATCTCTGAGGGAACAGAGAAGGGCTGTGAGATGGGATGGCTGTTTGCACACCGCCGCATTTACACAAAAGCATTCCAGAAGATTAAAATCAATGGGCTGGAGATTTATTTGCTGAACCGCTCGGGGCGTCGCAGCTGTTGGGTTTTCTTTCTTTCCCTCTCTATAAGGGAAAAGGACAGCCTCTGTGGTGCTGGGTTTTGTTCCACCTTTTCTCCTTGGCAAGGTGATGCAGAACAAGCCCACGTTTGGGGTGACAATCCTGAGAGCACCCAAGTCTCCTTGGGCTTTCCACATGCATCCCTACATACCCAGTGTGCTTGGTAAAGGCACAGCCAAGATCAAACCAACGGCCAAATTCCCATCCTCACCACTTTGGAACAGGTTGCCCAAGGAGGCTGTGGATGCCCCATCCCTGCAGGCATTCAAGGCCAGGCTGGATGTGGCTCTGGGCAGCCTGGGCTGCTGGTTGGCGACCTGCACACAGCAGGGCTTGGAGCTGGATGAGCGCTGTGCTCCTTTGCAACCCAGGCCATTCTGTCATTCTGTGATTCTATGAAATCCATCTTCCCTTTGCCTGCTCTCAGCCCAGGGGCTGAGCATTGCCTGCTTTCGTTTCTGAAGTTATCAGCAAAATATTTATTTGACCAAGCCAAGATAACAGTGGGCTGCAGGCCAGTGCCAAAAAGCACTGAACTCAATGGGAGCTTTTCCTGTTGACTGCAGTGAGTTTTGCAGCGAGGACGTGACCCTGAGCTGGGAATTACAGGTGGTCCAAACACTCCCCAAAGCTCTTCCCCATGCTCATCACTGGGTGTTGGTAGAATCATCAAATCATTAAGGTTGGAGATGATCTCCAAGATCCCCAACTCCAACCCAACCCACCCCGCCATGCCCACCGACCACATCCCTCAGTGCCACATCCCCGTGGTTTGGAAGAGCCCCAGGGATGGTGACCACACCACCTCCGTGGGCAGCCTGTGCCACTGCACTGCCATTGTTTTGAAAAAGAAATTTTCCCTAATTTCCAATCTATTTTCTGTGAGGATCTGATGGAGGACAGCTCCAAAAGCCTTCCTGAAGTTCAAGAAGCCACTGCCAGGCCAACATTCATCACATTCGGTCTCCACTGTGCCCCATACATGCTTTTCACACACATACCCCTATATGAGATCTACCCACACCCATATGAGAACTACATATCTCTAGATGAGATCTATCCCTATATGAGACCTTTATATTCCTATATGAGATCAGTCCATCCCTATATGAGGTCCATATATCCATGTACGAGATCTATCCATCCCTGTAAGAGATCTACCCATCTCCATAGGATATCCATAGGAGTGCTGAGGGAAGTGGTGGAGGTGATAGCCTCCCCTTGCCATCATTTATCAGCACTCCTTGTTGACTGGTGAGGTCCCAGAAGACTGGAGGCTTGCCAGTGTGACTCCTATCTGCAAGAAGGGTTGAAAGGAGAATATGGGGGGAACTACAGGCCTGTTAGCCTGACCTCGGTGCCAGGGAAGGTTATGGAGCATGATATATGGTATATGATTCTATATGTCCCTATATGAGGTCTATCCATCCCCATATGAGATCTATCCACCCCCATGAGGTCTATCCATCCCTATATGAGATCCACATATCCCCATATGAGATCTATCCATCTCTATGAGATCTATCCATCTCCATATGAGATCCATACATCCCTATGAAATCTACCCATCTGTATATGAGATCCACGTATCCCTGCATGAGATCTATCCACCCCCATGAGGTCTATCCATCCCTATATGAGATCCACATACCCCTGTATGAGGTCTATCCATCCCCATATGGCATTCACATATCCCCTCATGAGATCTATCCATCCCTATGAGATCTATCTATCTGTATATGACATCCACATATCCCTGTATGAGGTCTGTATGGTCTTATCCATCCCTATGAGATCCACATATCCCCGCATGAGATCTAACCATCTCTATGAGATCTATCCATCTCCATATGAGATCCATCCATCCCTATGAAATCTATCCATCTGCATATGAGATCCACATATCCCCACATGAGATCCCATCCATCCCCATGAGGTCTATCCATCCCCATATGAGATCCACATATCCCCACATGAGATCTACCCATCCCCATGAGGTCTATCCATCCTTATATGAGATCCACATATCCCCATATGAGATCTATCCATCTCTATGAGATCTATCCATCCCTATATGAGATCCACATATCCCTGTATGATGTCTGTATGGTCTTATCCATCCCTATATGAGATCCTCATATCCCCACATGAGATCTACCCATCTCTATGAAATCTATCCATCTCCATGTGAGATCCATCCATCCCTATGAAATCTACCCATCTGTATATGAGATCCACATATCCCTGCATGAGATCTATCCACCCCCATGAGGTCTATCCATCCCCATACGAGGTCTATAGGGCAGGGCTTGCTCTCCTGGCCTGCACATACCCCGACACCTGCAGCACTCTGCAGCTGGAGCACAGAGCTGCGGTGTGTGTCAGCAGAGGACAGTGCTGCGCTGCATCACTTAAAGAAGCTTTCCTGGGGGAAGTGAGTCCGACTAATTAGCAGCACTAAATAAACAAATAGCTGCAGGAGGATGGAGCATCCAAATTGCATTTAGCTTGCGGAAGTGTTAAAGGCTCTTAAAGCCAGGGGAGGGCGAGGGTCACCGGTTGGGAACTGGAGTGAAGCAGAGCATCAGTGATGAAGGAGGCAGTGATAAAGCACTCGGGGAAATGCAATTAGGAGAATTGACTCGCGCTCTGCAATCCACCCTGGTGATTTTCTTCAAGGAAACGTTCAAATGCAGTTTAATACTTCAAAGGTTTCATTGCAGCAGCTCTAATAAGCTAAGGCAGAGTCAGGCCGTGCAGGCTGAACCCAAGGCTGCCTGATCACCATCACATGGCAGTGCGTGGTGAGGAGCAGCACTGCTGTTGTGCACAGCCCTGCATTATCTGTGTGCACCCCTTGCACGCCTCCTGTTCACTGTTTGCACACTCCCTGAGCACCATTTTGTGCATACCTCTGTGCACGCCTTCTACCCAAACCTTTGCATCTGCCTGCACCCCTTCATGCATCCCCTCTTTTGTGCACCTTCCAGTGCTCTCACTTTCCTCCCATGCAGCCCCTTGTGTGCCCATCCTGTGCCCCCTCCCATGCACACTTTCTGTGCACCACTTTGCACACCCTTGTGCACACCTGTGTGCACTCCCAATCCCTCTTCTATGCATCCTCACGTGCACGACTGGCACCCTCTTGTGCAGCCCTCTGCAACACCTCTGCACCCACTGCACAGCCCCATGTGCATCCCCCCTCTCACCCACCTGCATCCCTCTATGCACCTCCTATGCACCCTCTGTGCACCTTATTTGCACCCATACAAGCCCTCTGCATCCCCAGTGCACCTTCTGTGCTCTCCGCATGCAACCCCTTAAGCACCCCCTATGCACTTCACCATGCACCCCCTATGCATTCACCTCCCATGCAACCTCTACATACCCCTATACACCCCCCATACACCCCACACCCCCTATGCCCACCCCAAACGTCCCCCCATACACGTTCCAGGCACCCCCTATGCACCCCCTATGCACCCTGCCATGCACATCCTATGCATTCATCCCCCGTGCAAACTCTATCCACCCCTATACACCTCCCATACACCCCACACTCCCCATGCACACCCCAAACATAGAATCATAGAATCATAGAATCACCCGGGTTGGAAGGCACCCCAAGGATCATGTAGTTCCAACCCCCCTGCCTAGCAGGGCCACCAAACATACACATTCAGATCAGGTTGCCCAGGACCCCGTCCAACCTGGCCTTAAACACGTCCAAGGACGGGGCATCCACAACCTCCCTGGGCAGCCCGTTCCAGGGCCGAACCACTCTCCTAGTAAAGAACTTCCCCCTAACATCCAACCTAAATCTTCCCTCCTTCAACTTGGATCCATTTCCCCTAGTCCTGCTGTTATCAGCCCTTTTGAAGAGTTTACTCCCCTCCTGGGTGTAGGTTCCTTCAGGTATTGATAGGCTGCAATGAGGTCACCCCGCAGCCTTCTCTTCTCCAGGCTGAACAAGCCCAACTCCCTCAGCCTGTCCTCATAGGGGAGGTGCTCCAGCCCCCTGATCATCTTAGTTGCCCTCCTCTGGACCCTTTCCAAAATCTCAATGTCTTTCTTGTACTGAGGGCTCCACACCTGGACACAGTACTCCAGATGGGGCCTCACAAGAGCCGAGTAGAGAGGGACAATCACCTCCCTGTCCCTGCTGGCCACCCCTCTCCTGATGGAGCCCAGGATCCCATTTGCCTTTCGAGCTGCCAGAGCGCACTGCTGGCTCATATTCAGTCTCTCGTCCATCAGGACCCCCAGGTCCTTCTCTGCCGAGCTGCTCTCAAGGACCGCTCCTCCCAGCCTGTACAGGTGCCTGGGGTTCCTCCGGCCCAAATGCAAAACCTTGCACTTTGCCGTGTTGAACCTCATCAGGTTCACCCGAGCCCAGCCCTCCAGCCTGTCGAGGTCCCTCTGCATGGCATCCCTTCCTTCCACCGTATCAACCGCACCACTCAGCTTGGTGTCGTCAGCAAACTTGCTGAGGGTGCACTCAATTCCCTCATCGATGTCATTAATAAAGATGTTAAAGAGCACCGGTCCCAAGACAGACCCTTGGGGGACACCACTTGTTACCGGCCTCCACCTGGACATAGAGCCATTGACCACCACCCTCTGTCTGCGGCCTTTCAACCAATTGCTTATCCATCGGGTCGTCCACCCATCAAATCCACTTCCCTCCAATTTGGAGATGAGGATGTGGTGGGGGACCATGTCAAAGGCCTTGCTCAGGTCCAGGTAAATGACATCGGTCGCCTTCCCTTCATCCACCAATGCCGTCACTCCATCATAGAAGGCCACAAGATGAGTTAGGCATGACCTTCCTTTGGTGAAGCCGTGCTGGCTGTCTCGGATCACATGCTCATTCTTTATGTGACCGAGCATGTTGTCCAGGAGGATCTGTTCCATGATCTTCCCAGGCACGGAGGTGAGACTCACCGGCCTGTAGTTCCCCGGGTCCTCCCTGCTCCCCTTCTTGTACATGGGAGTGACGTGACCCTTCCAAACCACTCCAGAAGCACCAGCTCTGGTGATGCCAGCCCATCTCCAGCTCTTTTCCACAACCTGCCAGCACAGGCAAGGGAAGAGAACCTGGGCCCAGAAATCAGGTAGCACAATGGATTGTGAGCCACATTTGGGGCCACCAGCACAAAAAAAGACATGGAGCTCTTGGAGCAGGTCCAGAGGAGGGCACTGCGATGAGCAGAGGGCTGGAGCAGCTCTGCTGTGAGGTAAGGATGAGGGAACTGGGCTTGTTTGGCTTGGAGAAGAGAAGGCTGCAGGGAAACCTGATGGTGGCCTTCAGTGCTTGAAGGGAGCGGATAAACAGGAGG
>NW_024967559.1:0-3483 GCF_019238085.1 Lagopus leucura
GAGAAGTACTTAAAAATCAGATGCCTTCACACATGACAGATTTTGACCTTTTGAGTGCCTACTGTTGTCTTTGTTTGGGATATCAGCTGTGGTTTCAGTGTTTTTCAGAGGGATTTGTCCTGCCTGGATTTCATAGAATCATAGAATCATAGAATCACCAAGGTTGGAAAAGACCTAAAAGATCACCCAGTCCAACCGTTCACCTATTCCCAATAGCTCCTACTAAACCATGTCCCTCAACACAACATCCAGTCTTTCCTTGAACACCCTCAGGGTCGGTGATTCCACCACCTCCCTGGGCAGTCCATTCCAGTGCCTGGCCACCCTTTCTGAAAAGCAATACTTCCTCATGTCCAGCCTGAATCTCCCCTGCCGTAGCTTGAAACCATTCCCCCTGGTCCTATCACTAATGACACGAGAGAAGAGGCCGACCCCCAGCTCACTACAACCTCCCTTCAGGAAGTTATAGAGAGCAATAAGGTCTCCCCTGAGCCTCCTCTTCTCCAGGCTGAACATTCCCAGCTCCTTCAGCCTCTCCTCATATGGCCTGTGTTCCAGACCCCTCACCAGCTTTGTTGCCCTCCTTTGAACACGTTCCAGGGCCTCAATATCTTTCTTGCAGTGAGGGGCCCAAAACTGGACACAGTACTCGAGGTGTGGCCTCACGAGTGCTGAATATAGGGGAACAATCACCTCTCTGCTCCTGCTTGCAACACTGTTTCTGATGCAAGCCAGGATGCCATTGGCCTTCTTGGCCACCTGGGCACACTGTCGGCTCATGTTCAGCCGAGCATCAATCAATACCCCCAGGTCCATTTCCTCTACGTAGTCCTCCAGCCACACCGCCCCAAGCCTGTAGCGTCGCCTGGGGTTGTTGTGGCCGAAGTGCAGGACCCGGCATTTGGCCTTGTTGAAACTCATCCCATTGGCTCCAGCCCAGCTCTCCAGCCTGTCCAGATCCCTCTGTAGGGCCTCGCTACCCCCAGGCAGATCCACACTTCCAGCCAATTTGGTGTCATCTGCGAATTTACTGAGGGTGCACTCGATGCCCTCATCGAGGTCATCAATAAAGATATTGAAGAGGACAGGCCCCAGCACCGACCCCTGCGGAACACCACTCACGACCGGTCGCCAGCTGGATTTGACTCCATTCACCACCACTCTCTGTGCCCGGCCCTCCAGCCAGCTCCTTACCCAGCCAAGAGTGTACCCATCCAAGCCTCGGGCTGCCAGCTTCTGCAGGAGAATGCTGTGGGAGACAGTGTCAAAGGCTTTGCTGAAGTCTAGGTAGACCACATCAACAGCCTTTCCTTCATCCACCAGATGGGTCACTAGATCATAGAAGGAGATCAGGTTGGTCAAACAGGACCTGCCCTTCATGAACCCATGCTGGCTAGGCCTGATCCCCCGGTCACCCTGCACATGTCGCGTGATCTCCCTCAAGGCGATCTGCTCCATAACCTTCCCTGGCACCGAGGTCAGGCTAACAGGCCTGTAGTTCCCCGGATCCTCCTTATGACCTTTCTTATAAATGGGAGTCACATTGGCAAGCCTCCAGTCTTCTGGGACCTCACCAGTCAACAAGGAGCGCTGACAGATGATGGAAAGCGGCTCGGCTATCACCTCCGCCAGTTCCCTCAGCACTCTCGGGTGGATCTCATCTGGCCCCATCGACTTGTGACAGTCCAGTTGGAGCAGTAGGTCTCTGACTGTTTCTTTCAGAATCACAGGGGGGTTAGTGTGCTCCCCAGCCGAGATTACCAGGTCAGAGAGAGGGGTATCCTGAGGGTAACTGGTCTGACTTTTAAAGACAGACTAGATTTAGATCTATTTAAAGGAGATCACATGGCTGGACTGGATGTAGATGTCTACAAACTCAGGTGAAATGAGTTTTACCCAAGCTGTCTACACTGGGATTAACTTCCATGCTCAAATTCTTACCTTTCAGTTCTTTGATACAGTGAAGGTGAAGTCCCGGTAGGTGCAGTTCCTAGACCTTCTAGGATATTTCCTAGAGTTCTGGACTTTGTAAAGGCAAGGATTGAAAATGATTAATAGTCTACCTGATAGTGAGTTAATACGTATATCACTTGGAAAGTAATGCCTCCCATTCATTAAGAAGGAAGCTACCACTGATACAAGGTACACAATAACACTTATGGATAGAACAAATTCTCAACTACAAAACAAGGTTTTTCAACGTAGTCACCTCCATTAGCTATGCATTTTGCCAGTGATGAACAAGAGCCTGCATGCTGAACTCTTAAAATCTGCACCAGAAGAGGTGAACCACTGTCACTGTTGCCACTGCAGGAACACTCCACCCACCTCCTCACTGAGCTGACACACGCAGTTTGATCTCCATAAATGTTCTGCATGTATTTATGAATCTCAAGGGTTGCAATTTTTCCTCAGGGAGGAATTCAATTACACACCTTTGCTTCAAATGAGCTTTGAGATCAAATGCTATTTTGTCAAAGCAGTGGCAAGAGGCTGGTAGACGTCCAGGAACATGCACCATGGTGTGGACACTCTGGTGTTGGTGGCTGAGCAGCAAATCTATGCTATCCTTCATCATCTATGAGGATCACCTGAAGGAGAGAGCCCAGCTACCTAAGAATTCATTTATTTGACTACATTTCACACTTCCTCTGTGTAATACCAGAAGAATATCCCAGCTCACATTTAGACCTGGAGTGATTATTCAGCAGATTTTCACAGAGTACACGGACCTTGCTTGCACATGATGACTACATTGCTAACCATGTAGACTAGACAGGAGGACGGGGCAAGGGTGTTCATGCAGTACTGTCTCTTAGGAATCAACACAATTATCTAAAGACAACCGTTCAGAGTTTGCCCTCCTGATACCAACCACTCTCCTTTCACCACATCCTACTGTCATTAGAAGCAATCATTTCGCTGGGTCAAATCCTGGGTAATATCTCTGACAGAAAGTACAAACCACTTCTATGTCCAAGAATGAGATTCAGGAGAAGAAAATGTCCTGAAGGAATATTCCCTGCCTCTACAGGAAGGAAACAAAACTGATGAAGGATTCATGCTGAAATAATTGATCAAATGTGCATGAAAAGGTACAAAACTAGGCACAGTTGTCCTAAATGATGATGACCACTCACAAGAGTTACGTATGTGCACTGTCAGCACTAGTCAGGAATTAATTTCCTGTAGTTAATAAGTGATTAAAACTAGATGTTTTAGTTGATTAAGAAATAGTGTTACCCAACAGCAGAGATGTGTCTGCATTTTGCTTTGTAGGAGGAGCTCCATAAAAAAATCTCCATAACCTCAGGACAAAGCTGCTGAGAGCTCAGAGCGAGTTCCAGTCTGTGCAAGGTAAGCTTTTTGGCTTTTGGATATGCAAAGGGAATTAGTGTACTTGATGCTAAAATCTGTGGATGGATTTTGTGAATTAAATACCTTCAGGTGCATTCTTTGCTAACATTCTTTTGTGCATCAGAT
>NW_024967560.1:0-1318 GCF_019238085.1 Lagopus leucura
CGGAGGCAGAGCCGCAGCACCGCCGCCCAGCCCTATAAAGCCGCGCCCCGGCGCGGGCTGCGCAGGGGAGCAGAGAGGCGCAGGGCAGAGTGGCAGAAAGCGGCTGAATTCTGCACGTTTGTGAGCCTTGAGATTTTTGGGAGGGGTGCAGCCAGCGCCAGGCGCCCGCATGCGGCCCCGCTCGGCTCTGCGGGCTGTTTTCCCTTATCGCTCTGCTTTCCCCTTCGCTCGAGGTGGGGCTTTCAGAGGAGGAAAAGGAGAGGATGGAGGAGAAACGCGGAGGAGCCGCAGGGAAGGGAGCGAGATTTGGGGGCGAAAGCAGCGGGGCTCGTCGTCAGCCCGGGAGAAGTGCAGGGGGAGAAGGAGAACGCTGAGCTGAAAGGCGAAGTTGGCGGAGATGGAGAAGATGGATGGAAGGAAGGAAGGAGAAGTGGAGAGCGAAGAGGACAGGGAGAAGTGAGCAAGATGGTGGAAAAAAATGGGTGGCGGTGCGGAGGTGGAAGGAAGGTTGAGAGCCGGGGGAGCGGCGGCTTCACGCCGGCGCGGCCCCGCGGCAACGGTGCCGAAAAGCTGCGTTCTTAACCCAAAACGTGGCGGCAGGAGGACGAGAGGCGCTTCGGTTCCCGGCGGCGCTGATTTTGGGGGCGTTTTAGGAAGATTTGGGATTTTGGAGCCGGGAGTGGAAGAGCGGAGGCGGCGACGAGGCAGGGAGGAGAAATTTAGAGGAGAAAAAAGGACTTTTTGGTTAAAAACAGCGCACGGGGCTTCGGGACAGAAGGCGGCGGTCAGGAGGAAATGGAAACGGGAGGAAAAAGAGGAAATAATGGAAAAAAGGACGGAATAAGGGAAAAAAAACTGAGGAGAAAATAATGGAAAAAAAAAAAGGACGGAATAGGGGAAAAAAATCTGAGGAGAAAATAATGGAAAAAAAGGGAAATTAATAGAAAAAATAGGAAATAATAGGGGAAAAAAAGTAGAAATGGAAGAGAAAATAGGAGAAAAAACGGAAGAAGAGCAGAAAATAGAAAAATAATAAAATTATAGAAGATAAAATGGAAGATTAGAAAATAATAGAAAAATAAGAAAATTGAAGATTAGAAAATAGAAAAAATGGAAAATTGAAAAAAAAATTGAAAAAAAAAAAGAGAAGAATAGAAAATAGAAGAGGAAGAATAGAGAAAATAAAGTAGAAAAAGGAAAAATGGAAGAAAATTAGAAAATAGAAAACAGGAAAAAATAGAAGAAAAATAGGCAGAAAATAGAGAAGAAAATTGGGAAAAAAGTAAAGAGAGAAGGAAAGTAGAAAATAGAGAAATAT
>NW_024967561.1:0-5609 GCF_019238085.1 Lagopus leucura
GGGGAGAACAATACTCCCCTAGAGAAAATGATTCCAGGGCAGATCCCGGGGTTTGAGGGATCGCCCTATTACGAGTTAGCTGCCATCATTGAAAAATGGGGTCCCTTACGTGTTATGGGCAATCTCTCCCCATATCGCATGGCAGACTATTTTCAAGGACTTGGCAAGGACATTCTTATTACCAAAGAAAGACAATTGGCTGCCTCCATGGTGGCATGGCCACTATTAACCGCTTTAAATCATGCGGACTCAAGAAATAATACTTTAGAAACCGAAAATCAGCTTTTGAAAGATCGCATTGAAAAGTTAGAGCACGAACTTGGCGTTTTAACGGGGAAGAAGCCAATTCTACATCTTCCTGTAAGCCAAATTCGTAATATTTCAATAAATGATGACCAGGCTCCTGAATCAACAGACTTCGTTGATCAGGACAACAAGAAATCCAAATCAGACCTTGAATGTCCAATTCAAACTGATCCATTGGAGGTCCGTCCTGTGATAACCCAAAAAACAAAAAAAGTACAGGACAGACCGGCAGGGGTGCCGCCTGATCAATGGCCCCCTGCCCAGACTCATTTACATGTGACAGCTCGGCCATACACAGCAACAGAATTAATGGACTTAGTACAACGATTTCGGCAGAAGCCCAGAGAAAGTGTGCCGGCTTGGTTATTGAGACTGTGGGATTCTGGGGCAGAAAGTGTCGTGGTGAATGGCCCAGAAATATCTAAGTTGGCCACCATGACTGTCCATCCTGCTCTTAGGCAAAGGTTATACGTGGGCAATCAATATCGTGATGAAAACCATTCCATACTAGAATGGTTAATGGCGGCCTGCCGTATGGTATGGCCGAATAAATCAGACATACCGTTACATACAGGTATGTGGTCCTCTATGGAGGACCTTCAGAACTATATCCGTGAACTGGGTGTAAGAGAGGCCATTTATGAAGATACATTTGATGGCCCTGATATGGTTAAATTTTCGGCAGGGATGAGAGATTTAATTCTACAACAAGCTCCCTCCCATCTGTACGGCACCCTAGTTTCGATATTAAATCCCCTTGTAGCATCAGAAGCCGTAGTCCAGCAGGTTGCCCAGTTAGTTGCCGATTTGGGAGAAACAGAACGCCTGCGGACTAGGCGCAATATTCGGTTTTTGGAGGAAGCAGAGGTCCTGCCGGTAAATAAAACCAGAATGCCGGCTACTCGAGCTCCTCGATCGGGACCCATAAGGGTATCCCGAAAACAAATGTTTAATGATTTAATTCGGGCTGGGGTCCAATTTGCTAAGATCGACCGCCAGCCCAACCACGTCCTTCTCCAGCTCTGGAGACAACTAAAGGACAATCAAAAATTCCAGAGCTACCCTAAGAAATCAAGGGTAAGAGCTATAGAGAGGGTTCCAACAACAACATGGAACCTAGAAGATTTTATTATTCCTAACAGGAAAAAGAAGCCACCTCAGGTGTCTCGGGCCACAATGCCTGAGCCATCAGAAGCAAAAGAACTGGCCCTAGCACAATTCATGGCGTGACAAGGGATGTTAGTCCCCGTAGGGCCTCCAGACGGGACCGGAGGCCCTATGTAGAATTAACAATTTATTGGTCCCGAAAAAATATTCAGAGAGTTATGGCATTAGTGGATACTGGAGCAGAAACATCAATTATCTATGGAGATCCAGGAAAATTTCATGGCGACAGAGTGATGATTGGTGGTTTTGGGGGACAGACTATTCCTGTCACCCAAACATGGTTAAAATTGGGGGTTGGGCGTCTCCCACCCCGGGAGTACAAGGTGTCTATTGCCCCAGTCCAAGAATACATCCTGGGCATAGACATTCTATGGGGTCTGGCTCTCCAAACAACTGTGGGAGAGTTCAGACTTCGACAAAGATGTATCAGTATCCGGGCGGTGCAGGCAATATTAAGAGGCCATGCGAAACATGAGCCTGTTTGCCTGCCGAAACCGCGCCGGATTACTAATGTTAGACAGTATAGACTCCCGGGTGGGCAAGATGAAATATCGAGAACGGTGCAGGAATTAGAAAAAGTGGGCATTATAAGACCTGCACACAGCCCGTATAACTCCCCCATATGGCCAGTGCGAAAGTCGGATGGCACGTGGAGGATGACAGTAGATTACAGAGAATTAAATAAGGTCACGCCGCCTATTCATGCGGCCGTACCCAATATTGCTTCCCTAATGGACACATTGAGTAGGGAGATAAAAACCTATCATTGTGTCCTAGATCTAGCAAATGCATTCTTCAGTATCCCAATTGCTGAGGAATCGCAAGATCAGTTTGCGTTTACGTGGGGAGGCAGGCAGTGGACCTTTCAGGTCCTGCCACAGGGGTACGTGCATTCACCAACGTATTGTCATAATCTAGTGGCGCGTGACCTGGCTGACTGGAGAAAACCTGATGATGTTAACGTATATCATTATATTGATGATCTCCTGTTGACATCCGACTCACTGGAGGTAGTAGGACAGGCAGCTGATTCATTAACTGCCTATTTGCAACAAAGGGGATGGGCTATAAATCCCCAAAAGGTGCAAGGTCCAGGCCTGTCCGTAAAATTCCTGGGGGTGGTTTGGTCAGGAAAGACCAAAGTGCTACCCAGTGCTGTTATAGATAAGGTTCAGGCATTTCCAGTCCCTACAACATCAAAGCAGCTGCAAGAGTTTCTAGGTATATTGGGTTATTGGCGTTCCTTTATACCTCACCTAGCGCAGCTGCTAAGGCCATTATACAGACTCACAAAAAAGGGGCAGCTATGGGACTGGGGGAAAACCGAACAGGATGCTTTCCAACAAGCAAAACTGGCAGTTAAACAAGCTCAGGCATTGGGTATATTCGATCCTACCCTCCCAGCCGAGTTGGACGTTCATGTTACTCAAGACGGCTTCGGTTGGGGCCTGTGGCAGCGCCAGAGTTCTGTTCGGACCCCCATTGGTTTCTGGTCTCAGGTTTGGCACGGAGCAGAAGAAAGATACAGTATGATTGAAAAACAGTTATTGGCTGCCTATTCGGCATTACAGGCAGTAGAGCCAATAACTCAGACAGCTGCAGTTATAGTCAAGACCACTCTGCCAATTCAGGGGTGGGTGAAGGATCTGACCCACCTTCCTAAGACAGGGGTGGCCCAAGCACAAACAGTGGCACGATGGGTCGCCTATCTCAGCCAAAGGAGCAGTCTGTCTTCATCCCCCTTGAAAGAAGAACTTCAGAAGATCCTAGGCCCAGTTACATATCACAGTGATGCACCAAAAGAAATACTGGTCGCTCCACCAGAGAAGAGTCCCGTTCACGAGGGAAAATATCCTATCCCTGAAGATGCCTGGTACACAGATGGGTCCAGCAAGGGCAACCCGAGCAAGTGGAGAGCAATAGCATACCATCCTTCCACCGAGACAATCTGGTTCGATGAGGGGGATGGTCAGAGCAGCCAATGGGCAGAACTGCGAGCCGTGTGGATGGTTATAACCAAGGAACCCGGTGATGGTATCCTGAACATCTGCACAGATAGTTGGGCTGTGTACCGGGGGCTCACTCTCTGGATTGCACAGTGGGCCACCCAGGAATGGACTATCCACGCCCGACCGATCTGGGGCAAAGACATGTGGTTAGATATATGGAATACGGTCAAACACAGGACTGTACGTGTCTACCATGTTTCTGGTCATCAGCCCCTACAGTCACCGGGAAACGATGAAGCCGACACATTGGCCCGAGTTCGATGGATTGAGAATTCACCATCTGAGAACATCGCCCGCTGGCTACATCAGAAGCTACGGCATGCTGGACAAAAGACAATGTGGGCAGCTGCTAAAGCATGGGGACTGCCCATACAACTATCTGATATCGTCCAGGCATGCCAGGATTGCGACGCTTGCTCCAAGATGAGACCGAGATCGTTGCCCGAAACAACAGCCCATCTTGCTAGGGGACACAATCCTCTCCAGCGATGGCAGGTCGATTACATCGGGCCCCTTCCTCGTTCCGAAGGGGCAAGATATGCCCTGACCTGTGTCGACACTGCAAGTGGGCTACTGCAGGCCTATCCAGTACCGAAAGCAAACCAGGCATATACCATCAAGGCACTCACTAAACTGATGTCTGCCTACGGGACACCTCAAGTCATCGAGAGCGACCAAGGGACTCATTTTACTGGTGCAACGATACAGCGCTGGGCAGAAGAAAATAACATCGAATGGCGATTCCACCTGCCATATAATCCAACAGGGGCAGGCCTCATTGAACGTTATAATGGTATTCTTAAGGCTGCCCTGAAGACAGACTCCCAGTCCTTGCAGGGGTGGACAAAAAGACTGTATGAAACCCTGCGGGACCTGAATGAAAGACCTCGAGATGGCAGACCCAGTGCCCTGAGAATGTTGCAGACGACATGGGCCACCCCGCTTAGGATCCAAATTACGGGCACTGATCATCAGGTAAGACCCCAAATTGGTAATGAAAATAATCTTCTGCTCCCTGCCCCTGAAAACTTAGAGCCAGGTACCCATAAAATAAAATGGCCCTGGAAGGTGCAGGTAGGACCCAAGTGGTGTGGCCTACTTGCACCTTGGGGGAGACTATTGGAGGTGGGAGGCTCAGTAGTCCCTCCAGTAATAGGTACATGGCCTACTGATATTATGGTCAACACTCCGATCTTTATTGCTAAAGGGACCCCCATCATGTCCCTATGGCAGATAAGGACACCTCCTTTGGTGCCTGATATCGTTATGCAGCCGCAGATATCCGGCAAAAAGGTGTGGTACAGGCGGCCAGGACGTGCCCCAGTACAAGCGGAAGTGTTGACCCAAGACAGAAATACGGCCTGTATCTTGCCCTGGAGAGCAGACCTTCCCCTCCTGGTACCTGTAAAACATCTGTATTACTCCCCGTGAGTCTGTGAGCCTTCAGGACCACCGGAAGGAACAAAATGCCATCAAACGTTCCAGTGTTGCTGTCAGATCACGTACAACACCCGGTGATGGTCTGCATGGGACTGATGGAACATAGAATGGACTTGCACCTCAGGACCTCATGCCTCCAGGCACATCATCGAGCACTGGCCCATAGAAGAGTATGGACATCCACTAATCATCACTTGTCTTGAACTGTACCAACATACGTCGCGATAAAATTGTATAAGCGTCGCGATATACCGGATCTCTGTATTAGGGAAAGCTTACCCTTTTGTTAACCTGATCATTGGTTCACGCCGTGAAGGGGTGGAGTGTATGGGAACTGCTGAGTCACGGCCTGAACCTCTGATTGATCACCTGAGGTGAGCCATGAGTCAGCCAGAGGAGCACAGGTGAGGGCAATTCACCTGTGCTACCGGAAGGGGTGGAGCCAGGCTCCACCCCTCCTGGACCTATTTAAGAGCTGGCTACCAGAGGGGAAGGATCTCTTCTGGAGATCCTCCTCTTTGATATCTTCTAGTGAGCTCAACCCAAGGGTAAGCTCTTCTACTTATTCTCTTTTGTGATCCTTGTTTGCCTTACTCTTTTGATTATATTGCAATTATAACATCTTGGTTATACAGCTTTGCCTTACTCTTTTGATTATATTGCAATTATAACATCTTGGTTATACAC
>NW_024967562.1:0-1606 GCF_019238085.1 Lagopus leucura
GGTTGGGTTGGGTTGGGTTGGGTTGGGTTGGAAGGATCCCAGGAGCTCATAGAGCCATGGGATGGTTGGGTTGGGTTGGGTTGGGTTGGAAGGATCCCAGGAGCTCATAGAGCCATGGGATGGTTGGGTTGATAAGATGCTTGAAGATCATAGAGCCATAGAATGGTTGGGTTGAGTTGGGGGGGATCCTTAAAGATCTCAGAGCCATGGGATAGTTGGGTTGGAAGGGTCCCTAAAGCTCATAGAACCATGGTTGGGTTGAGTTGGGTTGGATTGGGTTGGAAGGGTCCTTAAAGATCATAAAGCCGTGGGATGGTTGGGTTGGAAGGGTCCCTAAAGCTCATAGAACCATGGTTGGGTTGAGTTGGGTTGGGTTGGGTTGGAAGGGTCCTTAAAGATCACAGAGCCATAGAATAGTTGCATTGGGTTGGAAGGGTCCTTAAAGACCATAAAGTGTGCCTACAGAAATGCTGCTCCTAAAGTACCAGATTTGGGGCTTTCTAGCTTGTATTTTGATTATTTATTTCTACGGGACACTAAATCCTTGTTTATTGCTTCTACAATTAGGGGCCAGGCAGCAGAACAAAACCATATAAAGATAATTATCACTTCTCTCTGGGAAACCCCTGCCTCGGGTTAACCTGTGTTTGTCACTCGGGCTCTTTGTACAAGGAGTTCAGTCTGTGATAACTGAAAGATGACGAAGATGCTTTGTGATTATCACTGAAGTAAATGTATGGATTAACTGGGAGCTGGAACAGGGTGCTTATCCTCACTGGAGATCAGTGGGGTGTCTGTAGGACCCTGAGTGCAAGAGGCAGCGCTGGGAAATGAGGGACCCTCATCAATGGCACCTTCTGCTTCAACCCTATGTGCGTTTCAACAAAGCTGACTCCGAAGGTCAGTGCTTTGGAAAATGGCAATAATAAAACCTGTGTGAGGTCCTGAGCTCTGCAGCACGGGGAGGGAAGGATGGGGGCAGCCCTGGGGGGCCGGGGCTCACCGCAGCAGCTGGTAGGGGCGGGTGGAGAGGTCCAGGTCGAACCAGGCCAGCTTGCTGTCGTAGCTGCCACAGATAACGTTGTCACCTGGGGGAGGGAAGGGGACATCCATCGCCGGGTGAACCCCACACACCTCCTAGGCACCCCAGGGTGCTCCGTTCCGGCACCACCATCCGTACCTGCGGGGTGGATGGCCATGCTGGACACCCACTTGCAGTTGGCCATCAGCTTCTTGGTGAGCTCCTGCTTGAGGAGGTTGTAGACGCGGACGTAGCGCTGCGTGGCCACGAAGAAATAGGGCCGGATGGGGTGGAAGAGGACGCACTGCACCAGGCCTTTGCTCTTGCGGAAGGGATTCTGGCTCCAGCGCTTGCTGGTCTGGTGGATCAGCACTTGCATGTTGCTGTTGTCGGCCACAACGGTGGCGAAGTAATCGCCCTTCCCGTGCCAGGTCACTTGCTTCAAGGCCTGTGGGCAGCGGGGAGGAGTCAGACCCACGGAATCATAGAATGGGGGGTTGGAATGGTCCTTAGAGAGCACAGAATGGGTTGGGCTGGAAAGGACCTTAAAGATCAGAGAGCCATGGGATGGTTGGGTTGGGAAGG
>NW_024967562.1:1616-3239 GCF_019238085.1 Lagopus leucura
TTGAGTTGCGTTGGATTGGGTTGGGAAGGACCTTAAAGATCAGAGAGTCATGGGATGGTTGGGTTGGGTTGGATTGGGTTAGGAGGGACCTTAAAGACCATAGAGCCATGGCATGGTTGGGTTGGAAGGGTCCCAAAAGCTCATAGAACCATGGGATGGTTGGGTTGGGTTGGGTTGGGTTGGAAGGATCCCAAAAGTTCATAGAGCAATGGGATTGTTAGGTTAGGTTGGATTGGAAGGGTCCCAAAAGCTCATAGAACCATGGGATGGTTGGGTTGGGTTGGGTTGGGTTGGGTTGGAAGGGTCCTTAAAGATCATTAACCCATGGGATGGTTGGGTTGGGAGAGCCTTAGAACTCATAGAAGCACACGGTAGTTGAGTTGGAAAGGTCCTTAAAGATCACAAAACTACAGAATGGGCTGAGTTGGAAAGGAGCGACCCAACGCCTCGCCCCAATCCAATGCCGTCCACTTGACCTTGTTGATTCCCACAGGTCCCCTCCCCAAGCCCATCAGCGGGGCTTCCCCACACCATCCCCCAGCACTGCCCCATCCCCACCTTGCTGTGCTGCACTGTCAAGCGGATGCCTCTGCTGTGCTCCTCGCTGGTGGCTGTGACCCACTGGACAGGCTGCACACGTTCCTCCTCTGGTGGCACGTAGGACTCCAGCACCTGGTCAGTGGCCCCATACAGCAGCTTGTCCCCAAGGCACGGGTTCACCAGCAGCACCGACTGCTCCCTGCAGTGTGGGATTGGAGAAGGAAGGGGTCAGGGCACTGCTGGTGAGGGGAAACCCTTCTGCAAGCCCTGCGTGATGATGGCGGGAGGATGGGTGGGATGGTGCGAGCCTGCCAAGCTCTTCTATTGCCAAACAAGGGACAGGAGCTCGAGACCAGAGTCCCCAGTGCTGGAGGTGAGTCCCCAGGATCTCCCTAGAAGCTGAAAAGCTGTGGGAGAGGAAATTCAGCGACACGGAATCACGGAGTCGTTCTGGCTGGAGAAGATCTCCGTGCCCACCGTGGCCAATCCAAGAATCACTGAACCACTGAAGTTGGAAAAGTCCTCCAAGATCAGCACGTCCAATTGCCACGGGAAGCTCCTGGCGGGGGCTGGAGGGTGCAGGACAGGGCAGGGGGGCACTCACACGCAGACGGCCACCAGGCAGACGGTGGGGTTGGGGTTCCAGGCGACGCTCTTCACCACGCCGCCCACAGGCAAGGTCTTCATGCAGCGCGCCGTGCTCACCTCCCAGAAGCGCACCGTGCCGTCATCGGAGCCTGCAGGCAGAGTGCAGTCAGTGGGGCACAGAGTCAGGGAATCGTTACGGTGTTGGAAAAGGCTTCCAAGACCATCGAGCACAACCACCAACCCATCCCCACTCAGAGTCATTAGAGAAGATCACTACGATTATGGAGTCCAACCATCGACACATCCCCACCATTCCAGAATCATAGAATCATAGAATCACCAAGGTTGGAAAAGACCTCCAAGCTCCCCCAGTCCAACCGTTCACCTATTCCCAACAGCTCCTACTGAACCACGGCCCTCAACACAACATCCAGCCTTTCCTTCAACACCCCCAGGCTCGGTGCCTCCCCCACCTCCCTGGGCATCCATTGCAGT
>NW_024967563.1:0-3633 GCF_019238085.1 Lagopus leucura
GAGGTGAGTGGGCAGGCAAGTTAGTGCGCTGGAAGAGGTTAGCGGCCCGGCAAGTTAGCACGCCGGAGGAGCTAGCGGGCAGGCAGGTTAGTACGCCGGATGAGGTTAGCGGCCAGGCAAGTTAGCGCATTGGTGGAGGCTAGCGGCCAGGCAAGTTAGAACGCGAGTGGCGACTATCAGGGTGGCCAAGTTAGCGCGCCGGAGGAGGTTAGCAGACAGGCCAAGATAGCACGCTGGCGGAGGTTAGTGGTCAGGCAAGTTAGTGCGCCGGAGGAGGTTAGCGCACAGGCCAAGATAGCACGGTGGCGTAGGCTAGTGAGCAGGCAAGTTAGCGCGTCGGAGCAGGTTAGCAGGCAGAGCAAGGTAGCTCGCTGGTGGAGGTTAGCGGGCAGGGCAAGTTAGCATGCCGGAGGAGGTTAGCGGGCAGGCAAGTTAGTGCGCCGGAGGAGGTTAGCGGCCAGGCAAGTTAGTGCCTTGGTGGGGTCCAGCGGCCAGGCAAGTTAGCGCGCCGGATGAGGTTAGCGGCCAGGCAAGTTAGCGCGCCGGAGGAGACTATCAGGGAGGCCAAGTTAGCGCGCCAGAGGAGGCTAGCTGACAGGCCAAGATAGCACGCCGGCGGAGGCTGGGGGGCAGGCAAGTTAGCGCGCCGGAGGAGGTTAGCAAGCAGGGCAAGTTAGCACGTTGGAGGAGGTTAGCGGGCAGGGCAAGTTAGCGCGCCGGAGGAGGTTAGCGGGCTGGCAAGTTAGTGCGCCGGAGGAGGTTAGCAGGCAAGCCAAGTTAGCGCGCTTGAGGAGATTAGCGGGCAGGCAAGTTAGCACGTCGGTGGAGGCTAGCGCGCAGGACAAGTTGGCGTGCCGGTGGAGGCTAGTGGACAGGTAAGTTAGCGCGCCGGAGGAGGCTAGCGGGCAGGCAAGTTAGCGCGCCGGAGGAGGTTAGCGGGCAGGCTAGTTAGCGCGTCGGTGGCAGCTAGCGGACAGGCTAAGATAGCACGCCGGCGGAGGCTAGTGAGCAGGCAAGTTAGCGCGCCGGAGGAGGTTAGCAGGCAGGGCAAGGAAGCTCGCTGGTGGGGGTTAGCGGGCAGGGCACGTTAGCGCGCCGGAGGAGGTTACCGGCCAGGCAAGTTAGTGCGCCGGAGGAGGCTAGTGGCCAGGGAATGTAGTGTGCCGGAGCAGGCTTGCGGGCATGCAAGTTAGTGCGCCGGTGGAGGGTAGCATGCAGGCAAGTTAGTGTATAAGTGTATAAGTGTATAAGGTTAGCAGCCAGGCAAGTTAGAGCGCCAGATGAGGCTATCAGGGAGGCCAAGTTAGCACGCCGGAGGAGGCTTGCGGACAGGCCAAGATAGCACGCCGGCGGAGGCTAGGGAGCAGGCAAGTTAGCGCGCCGGAGGAGGTTAGCGGGCAGGGCCAGTTAGCGCGCCGGAGGAGGTTAGCGGGCTGGCAAGTTAGTGCACCGGAGGAGGTTAGCAGGCAAGCGAAGTTAGCGCGCCGGAGGTGATTAGCGGCCAGGCAAGTTAGCGCGCCGGATGAGGTTAGCGGTCCGGCAAGTTAGCGCGCCGGAGGAGGTTTGCGGCCAGGCAAGTTAATGCGCCGGAGGAGACTATCAGGGAGGCCAAGTTAGCACGCCGGAGGAGGCTAGTGGGCAGGCCAAGATAGCTCGCCGGCGGAGGCTAGGGAGCAGGGAAGTTAGCACGCCATCGGAGGTTAGTGTGCAGGCAAGTTAGCGTGCCGGAGGAGGTTAGCGGGCAGGGCAAGTTAGCGTGCTGGAGGAGGTTAGCGGGCAGGAAGTTAGCGCACCGGAGGAGGTTAGCGGGCAAGTTAGTGCGCCAGAGGAGGCTAGAGTGCAGGCAAGTTAGTGTGCCGGAGAAAGCTAGAGGGCAGTCCTAATTAGCGCGCCAGAGGAGGTTAGCGGGCAGGACAATTTGGCGAGTCGCCAGAGGCTTGTGGACAGGTAAGTTAGTGCGCCGGAGGAGGCTAGCAGGCAGGCATGTTAGCGTGCCGGCGGAGGCTAGTGGGAGGCAAGGTAGCGCGCCAGACGAGCTAAGTGGCCAGACAAGTTAGCGCGTCAGCGGTCAGGCAACTTAGCGTGCCGGATGTGGTTAGCGGCCTGGCAAGTTAGAGCGCCAGAGAAGGCTATCAGGCAGGCCAAGTTAGCGCGCCGCGGGATTCTAGCGGACAGGCCAAGATAGCGCGCCAGCAGAGGCTAGGGGGCAGGGAAGTTAGCGCGCCGGAGGAGGTTAGCGGTCAGGCAAGTTAGTGCGCCGGTGGAGGCTAGCAGGCAGGCAAGGCAGCGCGCCGTATGAGTTTAGCGGGCAGGCAAGTTAGTGCGCCGGAGGAGGTTAGCGGCCAGGCAAGATAGTGCGCCGGAGGAGCTAGCAGGCGGGCAGATTAGTGTGCCGGTGGGGGCGTTAGCGGCCAGGCAAGTTAGCTCGCCGGAGGAGACTATCAGGGAGGCCAAGTTAGCACGCCGGAGGAGGCTAGCAGGCAGGCTAAGATAGCACGCCGGCGGAGGCTAGGGGGCAGGCAAGTTAGCGCGCCGGAGGAGATTAGCGGGCAGGGCAACTTAGCACGCTGCAGGATTGTAGCGGGCAGGGCAAGTTAGCGCGCCGGAGGAGGTTAACGGGTAGGCAAGTTAGCGCCTTGGTGGGGGCTAGCGGGCAGGAATTTAGCGCGCCGGAAGAGGTTAGCGGGCAGGCAAGTTAGCGCGCCGGAGGAGGCTAGCGGGCAGGCAAGTTAGTGCGCCCGAGGAGGTTAGCGAGCAGGCAAGTTAGCGCGTTGGTGGAGGCTAGCGTCCTGGCAAGTTAGAGCGCGAGAGAAGGCTACCAGGGTGGCCAAGATAGCGCGCTGGAGGAAGCTAGCAGACAGGCCAAGATAGCACGCCGGCGGAGGCTAGGGGGCTGGCAAGTTAGCGCGCCGGAGGTTAGCGGGCAGGGCAAGTTAGCGGTCCGAGGAGAGTATCAGGTTGGCCAAGTTAGTGCGCCGGAGGCGGCTAGCGGACAGGCCAAGATAGCACGCCGGCGGAGGTTAGTGGGCAGGCAAGTTAGCATGTCGCCGGAGGAGGTTAGCGGGCAGGGCAAGTTAGAGCGCCGGAGGAGATTAGCGGCCAGGCAAGTAAGCGCGTCGGTGGAGGCTAGCGGCCAGGCAAGTTAGAGCACGCCGTAGGAGGCTAGCGGGCAGGCCAAGTTAGCGTGCCAGTGGAGGCTAGCGCGCAGGACAAGTTGGCGTGCCGGTGGAGGCTAGTGGACAGGTAAGTTAGCGCGCCAGAGAAGGCTATCACGGAGGCCAAGTTAGCGCGCCAGAGGAGGTTAGTGGACAGGCCAACATAGCACGCCGGAGGAGGCTAAGGGGCAGTCAAGTTAGCGCGCCAGAGGAGGTTAGCGGGCAGGGCAAACTAGTGCACTGGAGGAGGTTACCGGGCAGGGCAAGTTAGCGCGCCAGAGGAGGTTAACGGGCAGGCAATTTTGGCGCGTTGGTGGAGGCTAGCGGGCAGAAAGTTAGCGCGCTGGAGGAGGTTAGCGGGCAGGCAAGTTAGCGCGCCGGAGGAGGCTAGCGGCCAGGCAAGTTAGTGCGCCGGAGGAGGTTAGCGGCCAGGTAAGTTAGCGCGTTGGTGGAGGCTAGCGTCCTGGCAAGTTAGAGC
>NW_024967564.1:0-8209 GCF_019238085.1 Lagopus leucura
GGGGGCGGCCCCACGTGCCCCTCATTGAACTCCTGGGGGGTTCGTCGGGTCCTGGGGGCAGCGGGGAAGCAATGGGATGGCAGTGGGGTGGCTGACAGCGGGGTAAAGTGACAGTGGGGTGACTCAGTTGAGGTGACAGCGGGGTGGCTGACAGCCAGCGGCGAGTTCATGACTCCCAGCACAAACACTGGGGCTGTCAGCTTTCCTTCTCCTTCCCCCGGACCTTTCTTCATTCTCCCCCCTCCCCCCCACCAGCCCCAATAGGGGCTGTGTGACTGCGGGGTCCTGGGAGCGGCCCCTCCTCATCCCAGCAGTGGGACAGACAGACAGACAGACAGACACAGACAGATTTCTCCTTCCATCGCCTTGAGGGATTTTGGGGGCAGATTTAAAGAGCATCCCCTGCGGATGATGAGGATGGGGGGCAAGGAAGGGTGGGCAGGGCTGGGGGTGGGTGAGTGGGGCTGATAAAGGGTGAATGGGGCTGATAAGGGATGGATGGGGCTGGGGATGGGGGAGTGGGGCTGAAGAGGGGTGAATGGGGCTGAAGGAAGGAAGGAAGGATGGATGGATGGGGCTGAGGAAGGGTGAGTGGGGCCGAGGATGGGTGAGTGGGGCTGAGGAAGGATGGATGGGGCTGGGGACGGATGGATGGGGCTGAAGAAGGGTGAGAGGGGCTGAGGAAGGGTCAGTGGGGCCAAGCAGGGATGGGTGGATGGATGGGGCTGAGGATGGATGGATGGGGCCAAGGTAGGGTGAGTGGGGCTGGGGATGAACGTATGGGGCTGAAGAGGAAGTGGAGCTGAGAAATGATGAGTGGGGCTGAAGAGGGGTGAATGGGGCCGATTGAAGGATGGATGGGTGAGTGGAGCTGAGGATGGGTGAGTGGGGCTGGGCAGGGGTGAGTGGGGCCGAGGAGGAACGAATGGGGCCGAGGAAGGATGAGCGGAGCCAAGGAAGGATTGGCGGATGGATGGAGCTGAGGAATGAGGAGTGGGGCTGAGAAAGGGTCAGTGGGGCCAGGCAGGGATGGGTGGGATGGATGAGGCTGAGGACGGATGGATGGGGCTGAGAAATTGGGTGCAGGGCTGGGGAGGAGGAACCGGCCGAGCAGGAACGCGGTGACTCAGCCTGGCTGGAAGTGACTCCGGGCTGCGTCACGGGGGCTCGGCTGCGCTGTGGGGTCACAGCGTGCACACGTGGGGTGGTGAGGATGTGGGGCTGCGGGGTCACGGCGGCGGTGTGGCCTTTGTCACCTTCCGGGATGGGAGAATGGGGTCAGCGCTCCCCAAAGCTGCGGGGTTTTAGGGGGGGGGGGGGTGGGTAAGGGGGGGGGGGGGGGGGGGGGGGGGGGGGGGGTTCCCACGCTCGGTGCTTTGGGTTCTGTGCAGCTCGGGGTTAAAGCCTTTCGGGCCCGGATGTGGTTTTCATGCATAAGAGCTGTTTGTCTTCCCCCGGTGCCAAAAAGCGAAAGAATCCACGCCAAAAAGTGAAAGAATCCGCCCCGAAAGGCGCAGCCTCGGCTCCTTCTGCAACTGTGGGGCCCCGGGGGGGTGACTGGAGATGGGAGGGGTGGCAGCGCTGCTCTGGAGAGAACACAAAAAACGGAACCAAAAGCAGCGCCCTTCCTATGGGGAGGGGGAGGGGAAAAGGCCGGGGAGGGGGGAGGGGGGGGAAGTGGGTGCTGGGTGCCCTGACCCGGCTGAGCCGGGTGGGATGGGCGCTGAGTTTGGAGGAGAAGATGATCCCGGGTTTAAAAGGGCTTTGGGGATTAAAGGAAGGTGACCCCGCGCCTGGTGACGCCGCGGGGGGCGCAGGGGGGACGGAGCCGTACGTGCGTGCAGACAGGTGAGCTGAGCCCCGTGGGTGGGGTTTCCTTCTGAGTTGGCCGCTGCCCTTTAATTAGCGGGTAGGGAAGGGTCATGGGGCCGGGGCACGGCCTGGCCGTCCGTCTGTCTGCACGCCTCCCGCCGTCCGTCCGTCCGTCCCTGCCCCGCTCGGATGGGAGCTGGCAGCCGGCTCAGGGACGAGGCGTTCCGTTCCCAGTTGCTCTGATGCTGCACGCGGGGCGAGCGGCTGCCGGCTGCCATCCCTGCGGGGCCCCGCGCCGAATCCTCGCCACCGGCATCCCCTGCGGAGCGCTGCGTCCCGCCGACCGAGGCGTCACTCCCAGCCCCACGGCTGGGGATCCAACCCCAGTTTGGGGTGGCGGAGGTTGAGCTGGGCAGTGCCAGCGTGTTTGGGCGCCTGCAGGTGGGGGTTCTGGGGCCACCTGTGGGACTGGGATTCTCTTAGGCTGCCTGTAGGGCTGGGCTTCCCTTGGGCCACCTGTAGAATTCATTCTTTGGGGCCACCTGTAGGGCTGAGCTTCCCTTGGGCCGCCTGTGGAGTCGGGCTTGTCTTGAGCCACTGCGGGGCTGGACATCTCTTTGGCCACCCCAGGTTTGGGCTTCTTTTGGACCACCTGCAGGGTTGAGCATCTTTTGGACCATCTGTAGGGTTGAGCTTCATTTCGGCCACCTGTAGGGCTGGGTTTCTCTAGGGCCGCCTTCGATTTGGGCTTCTCTTGGGCCACCTGTAGGGCTGAGCTTCTCTTGGGCCGCCTGTAGAGTCAGACTTGTCTTGAGCTGCTGAGGGGCTGGACGCCTCTTTGGCCTCTGTGGGGCTGGACGCCTCTTTGGCCACCGTGGGGCTGGACGCCTCTTTGGCCTCTGTGGGGCTGGACGCCTCTTTGGCCACTGTGGGGCTGGATTTCTCTTGGGCCACCTTGGGGTTGAGTTGCAGAGCGGCTCCGGGTGCTGGGGCAGATGTGTGGCAGCAGTTCTCCACGCACACCCCTGTCGTGCCCTGCTGTGGGCGACCCGCTCCCACCCTCCATCTGCGGCTGCGTCGTCCCCACGTCCCCCAGCCCCACTGCTCACCCGCTGCCCCTCCGTGCCCCACAGGTGGACAAGTACCTGTACCACATGCGGCTCTCCGAGGACACGCTGCAGGAGGTGTCCGAACGCTTCCGCAAGGAGATGGAGAAGGGGCTGGGTGCTGACACCAACCCCACCGCCTCCGTCAAGATGCTGCCCTCCTTCGTCAGGTCCACCCCAGACGGCACAGGTACAGCGCCATGGGGCAGCTGGGTGCAACCGGGGTGGGGGTCTCCCTCAGACCGAGGGGCTCCTGGTGGCCGTGGGCTGCGGGCAGCCGTCCTGTGCGCTGTGCTGGCAGGATGAGGTGGTCACGGGTCGGATCATCGCTTCTCATTAGCGCTGAATGTGATGGGGACCGCGTGAGGAGGCAGCTGACAATGCCGCCTTTCTGCTCCCTTCCCACACGCCTCTCATCTTCCCTGAGGGACCGGTGCCTCTTGGCCGGGGGGGGGCACGGCTCCACTTTGGGCTCCCATCAGTGCATCTGACGCCAAACGACTTCCTGGTGCGGTCGTTGGGTGCAGATGCTCCCAGAACCCTCCTGTGGGGTCTTCTAAAACCTGATGGGGGAAAAGTGAAGAACGCTGGGAGCTGGTGGGAAATCGGGGAGTTGTAGAACTGCAGAATGGATGGGTTGGAAGGGTCCTGAAAGATCGCAGAGCCGTGGGATGATTGGGTTGAAAGGGTCCTTGAAGAGCTTAGAGCTGTGGAATGGATGAGTTGGAAGCGTCCTTAAAGGTCACAGAGCCATCGAGTGTTGGGTTGGAAGGGTCCTTTAAAGAGCATCGAGCCACTGAATGGAGGAGTTCAAAGGGACTTCAAAGTCACAGACCCATGGGATGGTTTGGGTCAGAAGGGTCCTTAAAGGTCACACAACCATCGGGTGGTTGGGTTGGACGGGTCCTTAAAGATCACGTAGGTCCAGCCCTACCGTGGTAAACTCACCCACCCCCACCCGTGGCGTTCCTGCCCCACTCACAGCCGTGCATCTGGCCGCGCTCTCTGCATGACGGATGCTTGGCCCAGCACGGGCCGTCCTTCCCAGCAGCTGCCCAGCCATCATTTGGAGCAACCCCAACACAGCAATCCCAAAGCATCGCTGCCAGGCTGCCTCTCCTCCCGGCCAGGACGGGGCGCTCTGCAGGGCTCAGACCTCCAGGGTCGGCGTCACCTGCTGGATTATGCTGGATGAGAGGGCTTACGCAGCCAGCGGGTCAGGCTGAGATGTAGGGGGAGGGCATGAGATGTGGGGCAAGGACACGAGATGCAGGGCAAGGACACGAGATGAAGGGTGTGGGCCTGAGATGTCGGATGAGGCACTGCTCCGCACCAGAGGAGCCGAGCTCTGCTGTCTGTGCACCTCGGCGCTGCTTTCCGCGCAGCTCTGCTGCAGGGGCAGGGAAGCAGTGCTTATCTTTGGGCCCTTTGCAGAGAGCAAACAGCCCCCGGCGGTGAGCCGCGCTGTTTGCTTTCCTGTTTGCTTGCGTCTTATCGCGGTGCGAGGCAGCGCCCAGAGCCCCAACCTCCGGGGGTGTGGGGTGGAAACCGGAGCTCTGCGGCTCCGACCTGCGCACGGCGAGGTTCCTTGGCTGCTGGGATCTGCTTTCCTGGATCCGTGCCCTGGGCGCCGTCCTTGTCCCCATGTCCCTGCACACAGCGATGTCCTCAAGGCTCCCTGATGTCACCAGCCGTGTCTCTGTGCAAACTGGTATCACAAAAGCTCCACGAAGTCACCATCCACATCCCCACCGCAAACACCAGCGTTGTGAAGGCGCCGTGCAACCGCCACTGCAGTGTCCGTGTCTCCATGCACACCGATGTCACGAAGTCTCCATGAAGTCACAGTCCGTGTCCCCACGTCCCTGTGCACACCAGTGTCACAGAGGCTCCATGAAGCCACTGTCTGTGTCCCCACATCCCCACGCACTCCAATGTCGCAGAGGTTCCATGGAGCCACCATCCATGTCCCCGTGCACAATGACATCACGAAGGCTCCATGATGTCACCGTCTGTGTCCCCATGTCTGTGCCCACCAATGTCATGAAGGCTCCATGATGTCACCATCCATGTCCCCGTGTCCCTGCAAACCTTGATGTCATGAAGGCTACGTGAAGCCACCACATCTCCATGCACACACAGACATCACGAAGGCTCTGTGGAGCCACTGTCCATGTCCCCATGCTCACCAATGTCACGAAGGCTCCGTGAAGTCACCATCTGTGTCCCCACTTCTGTGCACCCCGACATCTTGAAGGCTCCGTGAAGCCACCACCGCAGTGTCCGTGTCCCTGTGTCTCCACGCACATCGATGTCACAAAGGCTCCATGAAGCCACCATCTGTCCCCATGTCCCCATCCTTGTTCCCATGTCCCCACGCACTCCGATGTCACAGAGGTTCCATGGAGCCACCATCCATGTCCCTGCGCACAGTGACATCACGAAGGCTCCATGACGTCACCGTCTGTGTCCCCATGTCTGCGCCCACCAACGTCACGAAGGCTCCATGATGTCACCATCTGTGTCCCCATGTCCCCGCACACACGGATGTCACAAATGCTCCATGAAGCCACCACCTGTGTCCCTGTGCACAGTGACATCACGGAGGCTCCATGACGTCACCATCCATGTCTCCATGTCCCCATGCTCACCAATGTCACGGAGGCCCCACGAAGTCACCATCCGTGTCCCCACGTCCCCGCACACGCTGACGTCACGCACGCTCCATGAGGTCACCACGTGTCCCCACGCACCCTCCACCCAATCCCCCCTTCAAACACCGGTGTGCCACCGAATGCTGTTTTCTGTCCCCCCCTTCCGCCACCCCGCAGCTCTCGCTCTTGTCCCCAGTCCTGCTGGGCCGAAATGCACGCGGAGGGACGGCGCCGGCCTGCAGCCACGTGCCAGCAGCTCTGCGGATTGCTGGGCTGCGTTCCCAGAGCAGCGCTCGGATTTCCTCCGAAAGCATCTCCTCTGCTGGGCGACGCTTTGGAAGGGCAGAGCGTGGGGAAGGGCTGGGGAGCTCTCTTGGGATTCTTGCGTCAGCCTACGGGAATGGCTCTGGTGCTGTGACCTTACAGGACCTGCAGCACTGCGGGGTCACCCCGTGGTTTTTGGGGTAACCTCTGTGGGGTTTGGGGTTCAGCCCCGTCGAGTTTGGGGCTAACACGCATAGTTTTGGGGTTTGATTTCATGGTTTTGGGGCTAACCCCTGTGGAGTTTTGGGGGTCACTGCAGTTGAGTTTTGGGGTTAATCCCTGCGGGTTTGGGGCTAACCTTTGTGGAGTTTTGGGCCAGCCCCTGTGGTTTTGGGGTTCACCTCGGTGGATTTCTGGGATTCAATCCTGTGGTTTTAGGGCTAACTCCTGTAGAATTTGGGCGTTCAGCCCCGTGGTTTTGGGGCTCGTTCCCGTACAGTTCTGGAGCTAACTCTTGTAGAGTTTGGGGATTCACCCCTGTAGAGTTTTGGGGTTAATCCCCGTCATTTTGAGGCTGACTGCTGTAGAGTTTTGGGGCTAACTCCTGTGCTTTTGGGGCTCAGCCCTGTACAGTTTGGAGTTCACCCCTGTGGAGTTTCGGGGTTTACTCCTGTAGAATTTTGGGGTTAATCTCCGTGGTTTTGGGGCTCACCCCTGTGGTTTGAGTTTGGGTTCACCCCTGGCTTTCTCTTCCCAGAGGACGGAGACTTCTTGGCGCTGGACCTCGGTGGCACCAACTTCCGCGTGCTGCGGGTGAAGGTGTCCGACAACGGCCTGCAGAAGGTGGAGATGGAGAGCCAGATCTATGAGATCCACGAGGACCTCATGCGAGGCAGCGGGATGCAGGTGGGCCTCCCCCCGTCTCCGTTTTCCTCCCCAAAAGGAACATCCACCCACAGTGGGGCAGTAGTCCAGACAACGCCGCGATGTCCTTCGAGATGCCAAGATGTCCTTCGAGATGCTGGGATGTTCTCTGAGGTGCTGGGATGTCTGTCGAGACACCAAGATGTCACCGTTGCTCATCCTCAGCCGTTGCCTTTCAGCTCTTTGACCACATTGCTGAGTGCCTGGCCAACTTCATGGAGAAGCTGAACATCAAGGAGAAGAAGCTGCCCCTCGGCTTCACCTTCTCCTTCCCGTGTCACCAGACCAAGCTGGATGAGGTGGGTGAGGGATGTGGGGGGCCGAGGGGTGACGTTCTGTGCAGGATTGGGTGGCTGTGCCCCGGTGGGGTCACACCTGGAGCACTGGGGGCCGTTGGAGCACGGGAAGAAGGACCTAAAAGCATCTAATGGTATCCAAAGGCGGGCCAGGAGGATGGAGAAGGGGGGTGAGGGCAACGTGTGTAGGGAGAAGAGAAGGTCCTTTGGGTTCAGCGTGGAGAAGAGGCTGAGGGAAAGCCTACAGTCACCTCTTGGCCCTACAGCCCCTCATAACTCTACAGCCCCATGTGGCCCTACAGCCCTACATGACCCTACAGCTCCCCATGGCCCTACAGCTCCTCGTGGCTCTGCAGCCCCTCACCACCCTACAGCCCTACATCGCCCTCATGGCCTTGCAGTCATCTCGTGGCCCTGCAGCCATGAATGACCCTTTGCAACCATCTCGGCGATCCCGGTGGCTCCCATGGGACACAGAGCTCTCTGTGCCTCTCTCATTGTGCTCTCGGCGAGCAGCTGCTGCTGCTGGATGAAGGCATGGGGCAGCAGCTGCCTGCAGCCCGGCAGCCCCGGGGACGTGCCGAGCACCACATCGGCACCAGCGACCTCGCTGGGCACATCGCACACCGCCGCCTCCTGCTTCCCAGGGCTCGCCCCATGTGGGGTCGGCTGGTGGGCAGCTCCACGGCACGGCAGCGGCTCGGCACGTCTGCAGCTCCATTCCGAGGTGCCGGAAGTCGTGTTCCTATGACTGCGGTGACGGGTGAGACCCCGTCCCACCGGTGCCCTCCGCATGCATCAGAGCCGGTTTTGCTGCAGGGCTCCATGAAGCCAAGAGCTGAGGTCACGTCCCTCTGCCGGCGGCAGGGAGCCGATGACTCACGTGCCTGTGGCCATAAACTGGGACGTGGGAACCGCTGCAGATGCCGATGGCAGTGATAAGAGGGAGGGGCTGCCTGCAAAGCCGTGTCCGTCCCTGTGCTGGAGGAGGCTGGGCGGCTCTGACCTTGAGACGTGGGTTGGGTTGTAGTGAGCTTGAGCTGTGGGTTGGAGGGTCTGACTTTCAGCTGTGGGTTGGCTCTAATTTTGAGTTGTGGGTTGGTGGCTCTGACCTTGAGGCATGGATTGGGTAGTTCTGTTCTTGAGTTGTGGG
>NW_024967564.1:8219-8761 GCF_019238085.1 Lagopus leucura
TTTGAGTTGTGGGTTGGTGGCTCTGACCCTGAGACATGGATGGGGAAGTTCTGTTCTTGAGTTGTGTGTTGGTGGCTCTGACTTTGAGCAGCGGGTTGATGGTTCTGACCTTGAGGCGCAGTTTTGGATACGTGGTGGTGCGGGGTCAGGCTGAGCATCCCCTTCTATCTCTTCCCCCAACACAGAGCATCCTTGTCAACTGGACAAAGGGATTCAAGTGCAGCAGCGTGGAGGGGAAGGACGTGGTGTCCCTGCTGCGCAAGGCCATCAAGAAGCGTGGGGTAAGGTGTCCCAGCTCCCAAAATCCCAGGATGGGACACACGGGACACAACGCACGTCGTCACCGTGCAAGCGGAGACACTGTGCTGCTCTTTGGTGGCACTCAGTGCCCCCTCCACCATTTTAGGACTTCGACATCGACATCGTGGCGGTGGTAAATGACACTGTTGGCACCATGATGTCCTGTGGCTATGATGACCAAAACTGTGAAGTCGGACTCATCGTGGGTGAGCGGGGCTGAGCGCGGGGATTTTGGTGGGTTG
>NW_024967564.1:8771-22512 GCF_019238085.1 Lagopus leucura
ATGCGAGCAGGTCTCCGTGCTCGGCGCAGGGACGGGCACCAACGCCTGCTACATGGAGGAGATGAGGCACATCGACCTGGTGGAGGGGGACGAGGGCCGGATGTGCATCAACATGGAGTGGGGCGCCTTTGGGGACGACGGCGTGCTCAATGACATCAGGACCGAGTTCGACCATGAGATAGACATGGGCTCGCTCAACCCTGGCAAGCAGCTGTAAGCAGATTCCTGGCTCTGCTCTGCGCCACGTTGCCCATCCTCCCATTGTGTGGGACCGGAGGGGTTGTCCCAGTTAACTGGGTCACAGTGTCCTCCGTCCCGCCAACGGGGACCGCGTGGGATTCGGGCTGGCACGTCCACCCAACGCCCGCTTCCCTTGCCAGCCCTGCGCTCGGGGCTGTCGATCCGCGTTTCCCCTGCCAACAAATCCATCAGCAATGAAAGGGAACACCACCACCTAATGTCCACAGCCCGGTCCTACAGCATTCCCATTCCGCAGACGGGCGGCGCGGTTGGGGTTAACGGTGGGGGTCCAACTGTGCACCTCTTGTGTTTGTGAGGTTCGAGAAGATGATCAGTGGGATGTACATGGGCGAGCTGGTGCGCCTCATCCTGGTGAAGATGGCCAAGGAGGGGCTCCTCTTCCGAGGGAAGCTCTCTTCGGATCTGCGCACCACTGGACACTTTGAGACCAGATTTGTCTCTGCTATCGAGAAGTGAGCGGGGGCTGGGTGTCTTTGTGGGGTCCCAACCCACCACCCACTAGCTGGGGGAAGTGCTGGGCCCACAGCGGATTTCCAGGCACAGACGTCTTCTGTTCTTCGGTGTGCAGGGAGAAAGAGGGGCTGCAGAAAGCCCACGAGATCCTCACCAAACTGGGCCTGGAGCCGTCCCATGAGGACTGCCTGGCCACCCACCGCATCTGCCAGATCGTTTCCACCCGCTCGGCCAACCTCTGTGGGGCCACGCTGGCCGCCGTGCTGCGCCGCATCAAGGAGAACAAGGGGGTGGACCGGCTGCGCTCCACCGTCGGTGTGGATGGCTCTGTCTACAAGAAGCACCCTCAGTAAGTCCTCGAGGCAACGGGGAGCTGGAGGAGGTCTGGCCTCAGGGTGGGGGCCCACGGGCGCCTCCATTGGATCCCACTTGTTGGCCATCTCAGAGGAAGTCTGGCCTCACGATGATGCCCTGTTGGCATCTCTGTTGGATCCCGTCATTGGATCCCGTCTCCATTGGATCCCATTTGTTGGCCATCACAGAGGAGGTCTGACCTCGTGCTGGGTCCCGTGGGCACCTCCACTGGATCCCATTTGTTGTCCATCTCATCTGGCCTTGTGGTGGTCCATGGGCACCTCCACTGGATCCCAAAGCCCACGTGGGCCATCTCAGAGTCTGACGCGACCTGTGAAGGCACACTCAAGCTGCCTTCTTCCTCCTCCTCCTCTCCCATAGCTTTGCCCGACGCCTCCATAAGACAGTGAGGAAGCTGCTGCCTGACTGCGAGATCCGATTTGTGAGGTCGGAAGACGGCAGCGGCAAAGGGGCGGCCATGGTGACGGCGGTGGCCTACCGGCTGGCAGCCCAGCACAAGGCCCGGCAGAAGATCCTGGAGGCACTGAAGCTGAGCCACGAGCAGCTCCTGGAGGTGAAGCGGAGGATGAGGGTTGAGATGGAGAAGGGGCTGGGCAAGGATACGCATGCGGAGGCCACAGTGAAGATGCTGCCCACATACGTGTGCTCAACTCCAGACGGGACAGGTGAGGGCGCCTTCATGTCCTGCACATGGCACAGAGCTCCCAGTGTCTGTGCCACTGAGGCGCCGTTGTTCCCCTCGGTGGGCAGCAGCACCGCAGTTCCAGAGCTCTGGGGTGCCGATGCTGAGCCCCCAGAAGATCCCGCACCCAACGCAGCGCCCTTGGCTGGGAAATGGCACCTCCACCTTCTCCGCCGTGGTTTCTCCCCTCCATGCTTACGGTGCTCCCTGTTGAGCTCTCTCCCCTCACGACCCTCTCCTGGCTTTTAGAAAAAGGAGATTTCCTCGCCCTGGATCTGGGGGGGACGAATTTCCGCGTGCTGCTGGTGCGGGTGCGGAATGGCATGCGGCGCGGCGTGGAGATGCACAACAAGATCTACTCCATCCCGCTGGAGGTGATGCAGGGGACAGGCGAGGAGGTGAGTCCACCCGCCGTCCCATCCCACACACCCGACAAGGGCAGATGAGCATCACTTCTCCACCAGGGAAACGGCACAGGTTGCGCTCTGCGCATCGCTGATGGCTTTGGGGCATTGCTGGGATTGGGGTCAGGGGGCTCTGGGGTGCCTCACAGAGGGAGGATGGCATCCCACGGGTGGGAGCGCTGCCCGCGGGGACTTGGAGGAGCCTGCAGTGCACGGCACACGCGGTGACTGCGCCCTCCTGCCCTCACTCTGCACATCCAGCTCTTCGACCACATCGTGCACTGCATCTCCGACTTCCTGGAGTACATGGGGATGAAGGGAGTGTCGCTCCCGCTGGGCTTCACCTTCTCCTTCCCATGCAGGCAGACCAACCTGGACGAGGTGAGCCCGGCACTGGCAGGATCCTGAGTGTGTCCCTGAGATTTGGGGGCTGTGGGGCGCTCCTGGCCCAACCCGCTCACCCCGACTCTCTTTTCTCCCTCCAGGGGATTCTCCTCAAGTGGACAAAGGGTTTCAAAGCCACGGGCTGCGAAGGGGAGGACGTGGTGAGCCTGCTGAAGGAGGCCATCCACCGCAGAGAGGTGAGCAGGGCAGCTCTGCAACGGCGTTAATTGGGCTGGGAACGAATGGGCTGAGCGTTGGGATGTCAGCCACCGCCCTCAGTCATCACACAGGAGGTGGATTGCCAGAGCCTGGAGCTAGGAGCCGAGCAGTGCTGCCCTCCGCCCATCCCCCATCATCATCTCCATGTGGGAAACCACCCAACCCAACCCTTCCCTTCCAGGAGTTCGACCTGGACGTGGTGGCGGTGGTGAACGACACGGTGGGCACCATGATGACCTGCGGCTACGAAGACCCCTACTGCGAAGTCGGGCTGATAGTCGGTGAGCGCTGCGCCTTTCCCTGCCCCACGGGGGGGACGCCCTCCCCCTGAGCCCCATTGAGCCCCCCCCCCCCCCCCCGCAGGAACGGGCAGCAACGCCTGCTACATGGAGGAGATGCGGAACGTGGAGCTGGTGGAGGGCGACGAGGGCCGCATGTGTGTCAACATGGAGTGGGGCGCGTTTGGGGACAACGGCTGCTTGGATGACATCCAGACCGAGTTTGATTTGGCTGTGGATGAACTGTCCCTCAACCCCGGGAAGCAGAGGTGCGTGGTGTCAGCTGGGGCTGAGAGGAGCGCTCCCTGCCCTGCAGAGCCCCGATGGTGCTGGACCATAGAGACGGTGCTGGGTGCCATGGGCTGGGCAGGGCTGTCCCCTCCGCCCTCGAGTGTCAACGCTTGGCCCTGCCGTCCCCACTCCAGGTTTGAGAAGATGATCAGCGGGATGTACCTGGGGGAGATCGTCCGCAACATCCTGATCAACTTCACCAAGCGAGGGCTGCTGTTCCGCGGCCGCATCTCTGAGCGCCTGAAGACCAGGGGGATCTTTGAGACAAAGTTCCTGTCCCAGATAGAAAGGTGAGGACGTGACCATGACGTGGCCATCCTGCTGTGTTTTGGGGGGGTCCTGGGTGCTCAGAGCCGGGGCGATACGGTGTGAGGAATGGAGTGCATCCACCCCGGGCATCCCTCTGGTTGGCGCAGGCCACAACTCCACAGGTGCCACAGGACACCCGGACCTGGGGGGAGACCTCCTAACCGTGTGCCCCCCACCCCGCAGCGACTGCCTGGCCCTGCTGCAGGTGCGCTCCATCCTCCAGCATCTGGGCCTGGAGAGCACGTGTGACGACAGCATCATCGTCAAGGAGGTGTGCACCGTGGTGGCCCGGCGCGCTGCGCAGCTCTGCGGGGCCGGAATGGCCGCCGTGGTGGATAAAATCCGTGAGAATCGCGGGCTGGATTTCCTCAAGGTGACGGTTGGCGTGGATGGGACGCTCTACAAACTGCACCCACAGTGAGTGCCTGCAGGGGACGGAGGAGCAGGGAGGTGGGCTGTGGGTTGAGCTCGGCCGGGGGTTCTGCGGTGAAGCTCTGCCCCTTCCTGTGGAGCGCACACAGAGGCCAAGGGTGCAGGGATGAGCATGCGCTGGGCTCAGGGCTCCACAGTGGAGCATACAGAAGGCTCAGGGCTCCATGGTGAAGCATATGAAGGGCTGAGGGCTCTGTAGTGCAGCGTGCATTGCACTCAGGGCTCTGCGGTGGAGCATACAAAGGACTCACGGCTCCATAGCGGATCATGCATTGGGCTCAAGGCTCCACGGTGGGGCTGCACGGAGGCCCCTGAGACTCCGGTTGGGTGCTGGCCTTGAATCAGGGCTGGCAGGCAGAACACGGGCTGTGTTCTGTGCCCGGCTCCCAGCACTCCCACGTTGTGTTGGGTGTTGGTGTGGGACGGCATCGGCCGCACCGCAGGACGGCTCTGATGGCTTCCTCCTCCTCCTCCTCCTCCTCCTCCTCCTCCCACAGCTTCTCGGCCGTCATGCAGGACACAGTGAGGCAGCTGTCCCCGTGCTGTGAGGTGACCTTCCTGCAGTCAGAAGACGGCAGTGGCAAAGGAGCGGCGCTGATCACGGCTGTGGCGTGCCGGATCCGCGAGGCCGGGCAGCGGTAGGGGCAGCTCGGAGCCCAGAGCTCTGCGCCCGACGGACGATTCCTTCCCCGCTCCCTCCCCCCGTACACACACACACACACGGGGCCCTCCCCCCTTCGCTTTCCTCTGGGACACCAAGGCCGTGTCCCGCTCAACCCCAAACCACTCACGTGTCCCCGACGGCACAAAGGATCCGCACGGAGCAGAGCCTTCTGATGCCGCATCCCGCCCCGTAGGGCCGGCCTTTCCCTGGACACCCCCAGGTCTGTTTTCCCCCCCCTTCCCCCATCACCTGCACAGGTGGGGAAGCACTGGGGATGGGGGTCCCGTTGCATCACCCGGCGTCGCGGTCCTGCGTCACCTCGCCGTGTCCTTTAGCGGTGGCACCGAATCTTCCTTTCTCTTTGTCGTTTTTTTCCCTTAATTTAACGTTTCCTTGGGGTCAGACTGGAGAACCCGACATTGCTGGGCGGGGTGGGGGCACTTTGCTTGTCCCCAAAGGGAAAATATGGGGGGAAGGGATGCGCCGCAGCCCCCGAGCACGGTGTGGGGCAGAGCTGCGCTCACAGAGGACGGAGCTCTCAGGGGACTCCTTTGCGTCGGCACTGCGCTCTTGGGGTTGAAATGAAGAAGGGAAGCTGAAGTCGCAGCTGTCAATATGAAGGGAAGGACGGACGGAGCTGGGGGGCGCTCAGAGCTCAGCCCGCCCCCCCCGGCCCGAGTCGGATCCAAGCCAAAGACGGTGGGGCTGCGAGCAGCGGAGCTGCGCCTGCTGTTCTCCTCTCGTGTTTACACTATTTATTTTTAGCCGTGATAGATAGAGAGATAGAGAGGCTTCCTTATTTTTGTACTTTTCGTACCGGTTTCCCTGGCAGTGTGGTGGTGTTGTACTCCTCGGCTCCCCCCAATAAAAACGTGGAACCGACTGAGCACCGTTTGCTGGGCTGTGCTGAGCCATGGAAGCCACAGCACAAGGCGGGGGGCGACGGGCAGCATTCCTCCTGACCCCAGTTCTGGGCTGCCTCCCCCCACGCTCCTCATCACCAGCTCCAAGCAGGGTGTTTGGTTTGGTTTGGTTTTTTTTTGTTTGTTTTTAAAGCTTTTTTTTTTTTGACAATATTAAAAAAAAAGACGCTTTGAGAGGACGGACGACGTCCCCTCTGGGAATGCAAAAAACTGGGCTGTAAATTCCCAACGCCAACAACAGTCCAACGTTAAAAAAAATAAACACAAAGGAACGAAGGCGCTGAGCCCTCAGCACCCCAAGGGGCCGGCGCAAAGGCACTCCGTGGTCACAGTGTTCCTGAGGAAAGCAGGCTGGGTTCCCCCCATGGCGGTGTGAGCTGCTCCCAGCACGGTGCTGGGGGGCAGTGGGGTGGCTCCGGGCACCTGCAGCGGTGGAGCAATGCAGGACGGGCTCCGGGTTGCAGCGATGCACTCAGTGCTGATCTGCGCCCTCCGACGCCGCTGTGCCGCCCGCCCTCTTCTCCAGCGACGTGTAGAGGAAATTGCAGCAGATGTAGAGGGGGAAGACGAGCAGGCGGCTGTCCAGGTTCATCACCACCTGCTCCTGGGGCGGCACACGGAGCTGTGGGCAGTGCCAGCACCCAGCACCCAGGCACTGCCCCCCCAGAGCTGCTCGCCTCCCTTTGGTGGCACCCATAAAGTGTTCTCGAGGTGCTCCAGCTCTCTGTGCTGCCCGTTGGCGTCGCACATCGCCAGCCATGAGAGGAGGCCGCCCTCGAGCAGACATTCCCTTAACATCGTTAAGTTTACAACAGCAGAGTCCTTATGGAAACACCTCCGTCCCCAAGCACAGGGGAACCCCACTGGCGCAGGGGGATGGAGTGGCATCGCAGCTCTGACCTCGTTAAGCCACATTAATGAGACCCCCGGCGCCCCAGCCCAGCTTTCCCCCTGCACGGTGCTCTGCATCCCGCACCAGGGCACAGCGCCCCAGCTTACCTGGTCCTTCTCCAGGCTCAGGATCTGATACCCTGTGGTCCTGCTGCAGATTATTTTCCCGCTGCTGTCAAAGGAGGCGAGGCGCAGCCTACGGATGCGAGGCAGGGAAGGGGCTCAGCGCCCTCCTGTTCTGCCACCGCAAAGGGGCTCCTTGCAGCACAGGAGGGAAGGCCTCGTCAGCCCAGTCCTGTGCCTGAAGTACCTGAAGGCGATGCTGCGCCGGGGCTGCAGGCTGACAGAGCCGCTGCAGGGCTGGTTGAGCGTGTTCCGCTTGAAGATGATGTAACGATTGGTGTAAGTGATGAGGAGGTCGAAGCCGAAGTTGAAGCCGGTCCAACGCCAGCAGTACTGCAGGGAACGGCCGTGGAGCGCCCAGAGCCACAGCGCACAGCCAGCCCCGTCCTGGCAGCTCTCCCTCCCCTGCCCCCCATGTTTGGAGCACACTTACATCACCGTCCTGCGCAAGCTTCCGCCCGCACCTCATGCTGCTTCCCTCCAGCTCCTCCTTGTTGATTTCTTGGGGCCTGCCAGCAAACAGAACAGCAGCACAGTGCACCAGCGCGCCTTGGGATGCGTAGGAGCTCCCAGCGTCACCTGTGTGGGTTGCAGCTTACTGCCAGCCCCCAGCCCCCCTCTCCAAGGACGCCTCCGGAACCTCTACAGATTTTGGGGTCTGACTGTTGCAATGAACCACGCGGTGAAGGGGCTGAGCCAACAGGCCGGGCCTCCCCAGCACAGCACCCAGCTGGCTGCCGCTGGGTGAAACAGGCACAGATCAGCGCCTGCGTGATGGAGCTCTGCTCCCAGCACTGCCCCACTTCTCCTCCAGCCAAGGGGCTGCGCTGGATCCCAGGTGGGCACGAGGTGCACCCATGTGGGACCGCTGCCCCCCACCCCCAAAAAAACACCACACCGTGTGATCTTTATGAGAAATAAGCAGAGCAAATCCTGCCGTGCACGCACCCAGTGTCGCTGTCCTGTTCCACTCGCAGCATGGCAAACCACTGCTGTTTGTACACGGAGGACAGCCATCCTGCAAAGCAAGAACAACAGCTGGCAACCAGCGCGTGCTGAGCACAGCCCGAGGGCAGCAGCGAGGTTGCGCTGGCCCTAAGAGGTTCATAAGAGATAAAGCACGGGGTGTGGGAGCTCTCCTGGCCGATAGCAGCAAGGCCGCGTCCGGGAGCACACTGTGCTCAGGGGGGGTGGATGGGGGAATGCCAGAAGCATTCCTGCAGGCAGCAGGGAGGAGTGGGATGAATGCACACAAGGAAAGCAAATCAGGGCTCATTTACACCTCTTTTTGGGTGGAATTTCCTGATCTTAACACCTCCCCTGGCTGCAAACAGATAAGGGCGGACAGCAAAGCCTCGAGCAGATCTCGCCGTGCAGGGCTGCTCCTCCTTCCCCCGCTCCCTGCAGCTCAGCACTGGGGTGTTGCAATTCACAACCAGCGCTGCAGGAAGCAGCAGATCCCTCCTGCATGACCGCACGCCCCGCCGCCTCTCCCACTGCGGACTACAAAGCGGGTGAGCGCGGCACAGGGGCCGTTCGGCTGTGAGAAAGCAAACAACGGCTCTGCCGTGCTGGGAGCCGTGCCAGAACCGTGGGCTCTTTCACACCAAGCACGAGGAAATGGGCTTCAAAGCCACAATGGCAACGGGAGCGACCCCAGAACGGCTCGCGCTGTGCCGCACGAGGTGAGCTGCCCGCAGGCTCCGCGCCGCAGGGACAAAACGTTCCACCCCACGACTGTTTTGCAACAAGCTTTGATGCACACGGAAGGAGCCCACAGCTTCACGTGGCACCGTGGGTGAGGGTTTGCGGAGTGAAGGCGTGCAGGAAGCGCCAGGAGCTGCCCCGAACACGGCGCGGGACGGGAGGCGCCTGCTGTGACTCAGGGATGTGGGTCGCAGGGCTGGCAGAGCAGAGCGGCGTGCGCTGCTCGCTGCCTCCTCGCGGTGCTCTGCCTCCACCTGCTGCTCCCACAGCGCTCAGCACACGCGTGGAGAGCCGTAACCGAGCTGCAGGTCAGCAGCTGGGCAGGAGGCAACAGTGGATGGTGTGAGCACACAGCGATCCCAGGTGCGAGTATGGACACAAAGAGCAGGGGCAGGGTTAGGGGTTAGGGTTAGGATTAGGGTTAGGGTTAGGATTAGGGTTAGGGTTAGGATTAGGGTTAGGGTCGCAGGGCTGGCAGAGCAGAGCTGCACGCGCTGCTCGCTGCCTCCCTCGCGGTGCTCTGCCTCCACGCAGCTCCGCTCTGCCAGAGCAAAGAGCAGCCCCAGGTACAACCTGCTAGGGCACTGACCTGGACACAAGGATGTCAAGGAGCTACAGAGAGTGAAAATGACAGATTTCAGTGAGATGCAGTGTTTCTGTGATGCCCAGCCACTGCATCACCCCTAAACGGGTGCCACTGAGATGCAGGCATGCTGCGCACACAAAGAATCACAGAACAGCCAGGGTTGGAAGGGACCTCAAGGATGATGAATCTCCAACCCCCCTGCCACACGCAGGGCCACCAACCTCCACGTTTAATGCTAAACCAGGCTGCCCGGGGCCCCGTCCAACCTGGCCTTGAACACCTCCAAGGACGGGGCGTCCCCAACCTCTCTGGGCAGCTGTTCCAGCACCTCACCACTCTCTGGGTAAAGAATTTCCCCCTGAAGACCTGTCCAAGAGCTGAGATGCCAAACTCGAGGTGAGAGACCAGCCTGGGGAGGGGAATTCTGCAGCAGGAGACCTGAGGCACTGCTATGATGAGCAGGGGGAGGGATGATGGAGGGGAGGAGCGAGGGGAGATGTCCTGTGCCATCAGCTGGCCCTGCATGAGGCAGGGGGTTGGAGATTCACGATCCCTGAGGTCCCTCCCAACCCTGGCCATTCTGTGATCAGAGGTACGAATGGCAGCAGTGCTAATGAGGAATGTTTTCAGGTGAGATCTCCACTTGATAAATTGCTTCCAGGCTTGCAGCTTCCAAGCAAAGAAGGAAGATGCAGGTGAGCCCAGCCCTCAGCAGCCAGGCGTGAGCAGAAATGGTGTTTTTATCACGTTTTATCATTTTTTATCAACTTATGATAACATAACGGCGCCGAGCGATAACAGCACTGAATGCAGTTCCGCCCTGCGGGCAGCAGGCCCAGAGCAGCACATCACCCTAAGGAGGGCAAAGTGCAAACAGAACAAGCACCCAACCTCCCCCCGGGCGCCAAACGCTCACCTGGGGGGATGAGGGCGTCCCTCTCCACAATCCGTGCTGATGCCAAATCGCTGATGATGTACTGCAGGCGCAGGTGAGCGAACACGGGCCGGAAGGCAGCGCCCTGCTCCAGCTCCAGGAATGCAGCATCACCCTCCAGCTCTGTGGGACAGAGTTTCCCTGTGCTCAGCACTGGTGAGGCCGCACCTCGAGTGCTGTGTCCAGTTTTGGGCCCCTCACTGCAAGAAAGAGGTCCTGGAAGGTGTTCAAAGGAGGGCAACAAAGCTGTGAGGGGTCTGGAGCACAGGGCTGATGAGGAGAGGCTGAAGGAGCTGGGAATGTTCAGCATGGAGAAGAGGAGCTCAGGGCAGAGCTCACTGCTCTCTATGGCTGCCTGAAGGGAGGCTGCAGGGAGCTGAGGGTCGGCCTCTGCTCTCGTGCCATCAGTGATAGGAGCAGAATGGCTTCAAGCTGCGGCAGGGGAGATTCAGGCTGGACATGAGGCTGTACGACTGTCAGAAAGGTCAGGCACTGCAATGGATGCACAGGGAGGTGGGGGAGGCACCGAGCCTGGGGCGTTGAAGGAAAGGCTGGATGCTGTGCTGAGGGACGTGGCTCAGTGGGAGCTGCTGGTGACGGGTGAGCGGTTGGAGTGGAGGAGCTCTGAGGCCTTTTCCAACCTTGGTGGTTCTCTGATTCTATGACAGCACAGCTGTACACACCATTCTGCTACAGACCCTGTCTGTATGTGAGGTGCAGCTTTTCGTTCACCGCTCTGCGGTGGCTCCGTGTCAAAGATGACGCACACTTCCAAATCCTTTCAGCAGAAGCTCCTTCCAACCCAACCATCCCACAATTCCATGTCCTCTGAGCTCCATTCCAACCCAACCATCCCATGGTTCCATGTCCTCTGAGCTCCATTCCAACCCAACCATCCCATGGTTCCATGTCCTCTGAGCTCCATTCCAACCCAACCATCCCCAGAAAACACAAGGAAGCCTGGAGATGAAAACTGCCACCTCCCCCTGGAGCCCAAGGCCCATCCCTGGTCCCTACCTCTCCTTCGCTCAGCAAACCAGGCATCAGCTTGTGCTAAGAGCTGCTTCAGAGGCCCGTTCCAGGAAGGCACCAGCTGCAGGAACATCCACTAGGTAACACAGACAGACCCCAGTCAGCCTGGCAGATCGCTTCTCCCACGAGCCATAGGTGTGTTATTAAAGCCACGTCTCCATACACCCCACAGTTCCCCATCCTGCACCAAGTGCTCACAGCCCATTTCACGGGGCTCCAACTTGCTGCTTCACACAGCAGCGCCTGGGGAGCAGCAGGTCGGCGCCCCGTGCCAGGTACCTTCTTGAGGGCAGTGTACAGATCCATCTCCACTTGCATCACAAAGAGGTTAGAAGAGCTGATCAGCTGCTTCATGAGGTTGATGCTGGAAAAAGAGTAAAGTAATGATCACAGGGGTTCAGGGAGAGAAGGAAGAGTCGGGAATCCGCACAATCCATCAACAGCCAGCACCAGAAAGGCACCGAACGTGGCTGCAAACCGAAGGACGAATACCTGAGTTCTTTGAAGAGCTCCACGCTCTGGTGAGTCATCAGGTTGTTCAGGAGCCACTCGAGGCACCTGGGTTAAAAGCAAGCAGTCAGTGCCTTCCTTTTTCCCTGGGGATGTCAGCAGTTCAGGGGCACAGAGCTCGAGGCGGACAGCTTGAAGTGACGAGGAACTGCTGCTCACTGGGATCCTGCCGTGCTGTGCAGGGAGCATCCTGCAGGACGCTGCCTCACCTTTTCTTCACCGAGTCCAAGCCGTACGTCCCCGCCGAGTTGTAATAACTGCACACGGTTTTGGCATTGATGGTTTCCTTCATCGTTTCCCCGCACTGCAGGATCAGGCCATCCTGCAGAAAGGAAAGGGGGGGAAAAAAAACAAGCAGAAACACTGGGTTTCACGCTCCGAGCAGGAAGGGGGAGATGCAGCACAGCTCATTGTCACCCCGCAGCGATGGCTGGCGCCACAGCGACCTCCGCTCTGCCGGCAGCAAGCAGCCAGGCCGCTCTTGAGCTCCACCAAAACCCATCAGCAGCACCAGGGCAGACAAACACCGAGCTGCTCCAGCACCGCTTCCACACACAGCTGACAACTTCCACACCACCACCACAGCTCAGCCGTTTTCCAACACGGCCACGGCGCCTCGCTCTCCTCGCTGCAGGAAGGCAGGAAAGGCCCCGCTGCCCACTCACCAGCTGCAGCATGCAGGCGGCCGCCAGCAGGGCAACAACTCGGCCGGGTTTTATCAGCACGTCATCTCGGTACAGCGAGCCGAACGCCACCTGCAGGGCTGGGAGGGGAAGAGCAGCACAGCGCTCAGCGCCCAGCTGGCAGGAGCTGAGAGGAGCTGGCAGGACTCTCCGCGGCAGCGCTGCGGGCTCCACTCACCCTCTATGTCAATGTTCTGGTCGGGGATCTCCAGCTCGATGGTGTCCATGCAGGATTCCTTCCAGGAACCGCTAAACATGCTGGAGAAGTATCCTGACTGCAGGAGGGCAGAGGAGAGAGAAGGAGGTCGAGTTGGAAACGGCACTCGAATGAGAAGCACGGGCAGCTGTGCGTGGAGCTGAAGGTTGTCAGCGTTGCCCTTCACACAGAGAACAGGCAGCGTGCAAGGCACCCTGGTGCGCTGAGAAAGGCCTACGTGTGCTCAGTTTGTGTCTGAAAATGCACCCAGAGAATCTGAACTGCGCCTCTGCAACCAAACACAAGAGCCCAGCAGGGCCAGAAGAGCCGCGCCAGCTGCTTTCCTCCCAACCCCACCAGCGTTGGGGTACAATGAGTCCAGGAGCTGCATCCTTAACGACACCAGCGGGCCACAAATCCTGTGGGCATCAGGGAACCCGCTTTGGGTATCAGAGGGAAAAAACCAGCATGCAAGACATAGAAATTGATGTACAAGGTGGCAGCCTCGCACCAAGGACACGTACACAGACAGCACCGATGGAAATATACCTTCAGGGCAAGGTATTTTAAACTAGAGGGTGAAAGGTTTCCGTCCAAGCGGAGCGAAATGCGCTGCTCTGCTAGGAGCCACGACTTTCCTCCCCAGCAGTGGATGTGCACACAGGGAGATGCATCACCCACTGACGTCTACCTGAGAGATCAGAAAAATAAAGGGTTTGTGTGGCACCGCGGCCCTGAGCTCCGCGTCGGTTCTGCTCTGGCACCCATGGGTGGGAAACGGGAGGCGAAAGGAGAAGATCTGAGGTGTTGAGACGGGCAGCGCAGCTCCTGCTGGCGCCACGCAGCACCCACCTGCCGCAGGTACACTTTGTGTAAGTTCCACTCCTCTCCCAGAGCGCAGATTTTGATGTCGCTGTTTTCTCCGTTCAGAAACAGAGTCTGGTAAATATACATGGAGGTGCTTTTCAGCTTTTTCCTACGTGAGAAGGGTGACAGAGATGCTGCTTTCAAACGTCACGTGCCACAAAAAACCCTCGGCAAAAAGGGGTCCTTCTCCCCAGAGCAGTCGGATCCCCTCTTCCCCACCCTTACCCCCAGGTGCCCCCAGATGAGCTCCCACATGACCAGCAGTCCCCAGAGCCCCCCAACATGCCCCAGGCCCCGCACAACGTCCCAAACTCCTTCCAATAAGCCCCAACCTCCCCAAAATGACCCCAAACGGCCCCCAGTGGGCCTCAAACACACCCCACACCCCACCAGACAGACCTCCCCAAACAGGCCCAGACCCCCTCTAACAGCTCCAGATCCCCCAGCACATCCCAGACCCCCTCAAACTGGCCTGCGATCCTTTCTGACAGGTCCCAAATCTTCCCAACGTGCCCCAGACCCCAGACATGGGGCCTC
>NW_024967564.1:22612-29206 GCF_019238085.1 Lagopus leucura
CCCCCCCCAGTACATCCTAGATCTCCTTTACCAGTCTCCAGGCCCGCCAGCATGTCCCAGATCCCCCCATAGAGGCCACAGATCCCAATAAAAAGGCCCCACACCCCCCCACCTCGTCCCAAAACTCCCCAAACAGACCCACACCCCCTCTAACAGGCTCCAGTCCACCCAGAACATCCCAGGTCCCCCCAAAGAGGCTCAGGCCCCCCTAAACAGGCCTCAATCAGACCCAAACCCCAACTAGCACATCCCAGATCCCTCCTACAGGCCTCATTTAGGCCCCAGACCCCCCCCCACCCCAGAGCCCCCCAGCACGCCCATGACCGCTCCCCCTTCAGCCCCAGACCTGCGGGGGGCGCTGTGGAGCCGCTCGTCCCGCTCGCTGTCGCTCTCGCTCTCGCTGTCACCGGGCCCTTCGCCCCCTCCCCGCTTTCTCTTTCCTCCCCGACGCCCCCCGCCGCCTCGGCCTCCCTCCCCCGCCGCCCCGTCTACGAGCGAGGGGCCGCCCCGCCGCCTCAGCAGCCGGCTGCTCAGAGAGCCCATCGCCGCCCTCCATGTGGGGAGGAAGAAGGGACGGAGACGCCTCAGCAACGGCCGGCGGCGGCCATGATGAGCGGGGGTGGCGGCGCGAGGGAGTGCGCATGCGCGGAGGGACGCTGCGGGAAGATGCGCATGCCCAAAGGGCGAGGTGCGGGTCTGCGCATACGCAGGTAGAGAAACGGGAGGTGCGCATGCGCGGGGCGCGCTTGTGCACTCTGGTCTCCGCGCATGCGCAGTGCCGTAGCGAGGACTGCGTGGCGGAACCTGGTCGCCATGGAAACGGCCGTCCGCCATGCAGGGCCGGGCCTCTTCCTGCTCCTCCTCCCTCACCGCCACCCCCGGTGCCGCCTCGCCCGCCCCGTTTTGGGGGAGATACGGCCCCAGGTGCCGAGGTGGCGGAGGGCCGAAGCGCTGTGGGATCCCCACATCATGGCCGGGTGCTTTATTGAGGGGAAAAAAAAAAACAGAACAGCAAATCTCAGCCCCCATCCATCATGTCGCATCCATCCCATAATGTCCACCTTGTGCTGGGTCACCTCTGGGGCAGAGTGACCCATTTCTGGGGAGATCTGCCCCAAAATGAACTGCCGGGGGGGGGGGGGGGCCAGTGTGCAAGCTGGCCACGTCATCCTTATTCTTAAGGGTTTCTCCTCATTATTGAGGTTTTTCTTCTCATTATTGAGGTTTTTCTTCTCATTATAAAGGGTTTCTCCTCATTTGCAACATCTCTCACGCCGTGTCCCACCACGGCCATCCTGGGATCCCTGTGCTCTAAATGGTGTTCTCAAAGATCTGCATGGAACTCATGATGTCCGCATCCTGCCGGGGGACACGGACGCGTCACAGGTGCCCATAGGGGGAGGGGGCACCCATGGAAGGGTCCCCGAACCCATCCTGACATCGCTTTGGGTACCAGGATGGGAAAGGGGATGAGGGGGGTGAGCCCAAAGTCAGTGCTGGTGGGGTCACCTGCTGGCACGTCTCCAGGAACTCCTCGTAGGTCACCACGCCGTCCCCATTCCTGTCCATCTTCTGCAGGGGCAGAGCTCAGCACGGATGTCCCCATCCCCATCCCCTTCTCCACCTCCCTCTCCATCCCCATCCCTATTTCCATCCCCATCCCCATCCCCACCTCCATCTCCATCCCCATCCCCTTTCCCATCTCCATCCCCATCCCTGCCCCCATCTCCATCCCCATTCCCCTCTCCATCCCCATCCCCACCTCCCTCTCCATCCCCATCCCTGTCCCCATCCCCTTTCCCATCTCCATCCTCATCCCCCTCTCCATCCCCATCCCTGTTCCCATCCCCACTTCCCCCTTCATCCCCATCCCTGTTCCGGTCCCCATCCCCATCCCTACCTCCCTCTTCATCCCCATCCCTATCCCCATCCCCTTCCCCCTCTCCATCCCCATCCCTGTTCCCATCCCCACTTCCCTCTCCATCCCCATCCCTGCTCCCATCTCCATCCCCATCCCTGCCCCCATCCCCTTTCCCATCTCCATCCTCATCCCTCTCTCCATCCCTATCCCCATCCCCATCCCCTTCCCCCTCTCCATCCCCATCCCATCCCTGTCCCCATCCCCATCCCCTCCCCGTGCTGTGCTGGAGTCTCACCTGGAAGAACTGCTCCACGTGCTCTGCAGGCGCGCTGTCCCGCGGGGCAGGCAGGGTGCAGCGGCCCATCATATCATAAATGGATTTCATGATCTCCAGCATCTCCTGGGAGCAGACAGAACTGGGCTGACAAAGAGAACCCCCCCCTCCCCCCCCCCGACCCAAGGGTGCCCCCTGCCCCCTTCCAGACGTCCCCCAGGGCACCTCCTTGGTGATGCGGCCGTCCTTATTGATGTCGTAGAGGTTGAAAGCCCAGTTCAGCTTCTCCTGCGCCGTGCCCCGCAGCAGGACGGACAGCCCGACGACAAAGTCCTGCCGGGGGGGTGGTGGGCAGGACAGTGATGGTGAGCAGCCCCCGTTTCATACGGAGCTGCCGTGACCCCGCTCTGGACCCCACAGAGCACTGCGGCGTGGCTATTGACCACGGGCCCTTCTCCTATCGATCCCGTTTCTATTCCGGCTCCCATCTATTTTTAATGGCTGGGGACGCGCAGCCTGGCCGTGCCGCAGCATCCCGCAGCCCTGAGCCTGCAGCAGCACTTGGGGGGCATTCAGGAGGTTTGGGTTGGGTTTTTTTTTCCACGCACAGCCCCTTCCTGAGCGCCTCCCCCTCATGCCAGCAGCGCTATCTGATGACTCACATGGCTGGCATGGGGCCGAGCACCCCCACCCCCCCTTGGTGCCACCCCCCAGCAGCGCTCACCTCGAAGCAGAGCGCCCCGCTGCTGTCCGCATCGAAGGCGTTGAACAAGAAGTGAGCGTAGGCGCTGGAATCTGGGGAGGGGGCAGTTAGGGAGCATCCCGTGGGGTCGGGGTATTTCTGGGGGGCTGTTTTTGGGGGGTGGGCGATGCTTTTTAAAGGGGGGGGGGTGATGCACCCCCGGCTCACCTCCCTGCGGGAAGAACTGCGCGTAGATGAGCGTGAAGGTCTCCTCGTCCACGTGGCCGCTGGGACAGTCCTGGGGGAGGACAGAGCGATGGCCACGGGGAGCCCCGCAATGGGGGTGTCCCCAAAAGCGAGGGGAGGCCCCCAACCCGCCGTGCTCACGTTCTTGAAGCCACGGTAGAGGGACTGCAGCTCCTTCTTGGTGAACTTGGTGTGTGCCTGCAGCTCCTCCAGCCCCTCGGGTTGGTGCCGGGCGGCAGAGAGCTCCACGTCGCCGTCACTGGTGTCTGCGGGGGGTGACGGCGTGTCACCTTTTTTGGGGGGGGGGGGAGCAGAGGGGCACCGGGACCTCCGGGATGGGGCTGTCCCTCCAGGAGCACCGTGGGAGCCTCAGCCAGGACCTGGCAGTGCTCGGAAACACAACGGGAATCCCCCGAACCCGGCGGCTTTCCCTGTCGCCATATGGAGCTCCCCCGGTGGCTGCAGCCGTTGCAAACTCCGGGTTTCGTGACCCGAGTGAGGGAGGAAGCGGCTCCGTCTGCACTTGGGGGGATTCCTGGGAGCTGCTGGTCCGTGCCTGCTCCAGCAATAGGATCCTGGAGCACCCCAAAGCGTCCCCGAGCATCTCAGAACCTCCCCGAGCATCCCCAGGTGCCCTGAAACATTCCGGAGCTCCCCTGGGCATCCCACAGCATCCTGAGCATCCCAAAGAATCGAGCAGCATCCTGGAGCACCCCTAAGCATCTCAGAGCATCCCCAAGCGTCCTGCAGCATCCTGAAGCATCCCCAATCATGTCAGAGCATCCCCAGACACCCTGAAACGTTCTGGAGCTCCCCTTGGCATCCCAAAGCATCCTTGAGCATCCTGCAGCATTCTGGAGCACCTCGGAGCGTCCCAAAGCGTCCCTGAGCATCTTAGAGCATCTCCAACCATACTGCAGCATCCTGGAGCACCCTGCAACAATCCCAAAGCACCGTGCAGCATCCTGGAGCATCTCAAAGCATTCTGAAGCATCCCTGAACATCCCCGAGCATTCTGCACCATCCCACAGCATTCCAGAGCATCCCAAAGCATCCCTGACCATTCCAAAGCATCCCACAGCATCCCCAACCATACTGCAGCATCCCGGAGCGTCCCAGAGCATCTTGTGGCATCTCTGAGCATCCCAAAGCATTCCCCGAGCATCCTGGAGCATCTCCAAACATCTCCAAGCATCCTGGAGCATTTCAAAGCATCCCTGAGCATCCTGGAACATCCCTGAGCATCCCTGAGCATCTCAAAGCATTCCTGAGCATCCTGGAGCATCTCCAAACATCTCCAAGTATCCTGGAGCATCCCAGAGCATCCTGGATCATCCCGGTGCTTCCCTACGTAACCCTGAGCATCCCGGAGCATCTTAGAGCATCCCTGAGTGTCCTGCAGCATCCTGGAGCATCCTGGTGGATCTCAGATTGACCCCAAGCATCCTGCAGCTTCCCAGAGCATCCCCAAGAGCATCTCGGAGCATCCTGGCGAATCCCGGTTCGTCGTGCAGGATCCTGGGGAATCTCAGCATCCCAAAGCTTCCCAAAGCTTCCCCAAGAATCTCCCGTCATCCCCGAGCGTCCCAGCACATCCCAAAGCATTCTGGAACGTTGCAGATCATCTCCAGCAGCCCCTGCCCAGGTCCCCACCCGCATCGCATCCTCCGGCCGCTCCCGCCCCGGCCATCCGTGCTGCCGGAAGGTAATTAATAAATGATGGCCCATTAATGTTTTCAGCCCCGTGGAGCAGCTCAGCGTCGAGCAGGGAAGAGCAGGAACTTCGGGACGGGGAAGATGGGATGGAAACGGGGAGGGGGGATAAATGCCGTGGACCCCCGTGTGCGGCTTTTGGGTACGGAGGTCCATCATGGGGGTCTCAGGGGTCCCTGTGGGTTCGGGGGTCTGCTCTGTGCATCTCAGGGGCGAAGCTGGGCTCAGAGCCCCCCAGCAGCCCACGGCTGAGAGCAGGGCTGTGACACGGCACAAAGGGACGCCCCAAAACCTCCGCCTTCCACCACGGAGATCCCAAAGAACCGCCCCAAAACCCCACGCATCCGAGGCACAGAGCGTCCCCCAAACACACGGCGTGGGGCCGGCGCCCCAAAACCCACCTCTGGGGGAAGGAAAGGGGGGAGGGGGGGACCGGGGTTACCTTCCACAGAGATGGGCTCCAGGATGCCGAACTGCTTCAGGACGGCGATGAAGAGGAGGATGACGACGGCCACGGCGCACAGCTCCATGCCCTGCATGCCCGCGGCGGGCGGGGGGCACCGGCGGCAGATTGGGGATGTGGGGCCGCCCCTGCCCCCCTGCCCCCCCCTGCCCTCCTCCCTTGGCACGCGCCCACACGGCTGCCTCCATCTTCCCTCTCTTCTCCTCCATCCGTTCCTCTTCTTCTTCTCTCTTCTCTTCTCTTCCCCGACGTTTCCTCTTCTTCTCCATTATTCCTCCTCCAAAATTTGGCTTTTTCCCCAACATTTTCTCTTCTCCTCCAATATTTTCTCTTTTCACTCCATGTTCTCTCCTCTTTCCCAACAGTTTCTCTTCCTCCCCCATATTTTCTCTTTTTCCCCTATGATCTTTTTTCCCCAATAGTTTCTCTTCTTCCCCTACAAATCCTTTTCTTCTCCAATATTTTCTCTTCTCCTCCTCCATTTTCCCTTCTTTCCCAATAGTTTCCATTTTCCTCCATCTTTTCTCTTTTTCCTCTTTATTCTCATTTCTGCCCCAATATTTCCTCTTCTTCTCCAACATTTCCCCTTTTCCTCCATTTTCTTTCTCCTTCTCCAATATTTCCTCTTCTTCCCCACCATTTCTTCTCCTCCAGCATTTTCTCTTTCCCCCAACATTTCCTCATTTATCCCCAATATTTTCTCATCTCCTCCATATTTTCCCCAGTTCTCCAATATTTCCTCATTTTTTGTCTCATTTTCCCCATTTTTTCTCCTTTTCCCCCCATTTTCTCTCCTCTTCCATCTTTTCTCCCTTTCTCCATTCGTTTTCCTGCTTTCCCTCCTCCCACCCTTTTCCTATTCCACATTTTCCCCTTTTTCTCCCCTCTTCACCTTTTTTCCACCTTTTCTCCACCTTTTTTCATTTTCCTTTTTTTTCTCCACTTTTTCCCCATCTTTTCTCCTTTTCCTTCATTTTTCCCTTTTCCTTCACCTTTTCTTTTTCTCTCTCCTTTTCCTCGGGTTTTGCTCCTTTTCCCCCCTTTTTTCCCTTTCTCCTCCATTTTTCCCCCTTTCTCCTCCATTTCCTCCCCTTCTCCCCACCATCTCCTCATTTTCCCCATCTCTCCTCTTTCTTCCTCCTCCTTTTCTCCCCAATCCTTCTCCCCCCTTTCCCCTCCCCTCCACCCTTTTCTTCCCAACCATTCCCCCCTTCCTGCCCCATTTTCCCCACATTTTTTGCGCCGTTTCCCACAGTCTCCCCCATTCCCCCCTCGGCGCACCCCAAACCGAGCTCCATTCCACCCCCAGGCGGTAATTACCCCCCTGCAGGTAATTAACGGCCCCCCCCCCCCCC
>NW_024967564.1:29216-30789 GCF_019238085.1 Lagopus leucura
CGCCCCCCTCCCCCCTCGACGCCCCGCCCTTCCGCTCCTCCACTTCCACTTCCGCCGCCGCCGGAAGCGCTGAGTGCCGCCGCTGCAGCCATGGCCTCAAGGTTACTGCGGGTGGGCGCGGCGCTGCGGCTTCTGCCCGCCGCCACCGGCCGGGCTGCGCCCGTGAGGAGCTTCGCCGCGCCTGGTGAGGACGGGAGGAAGGGCGGGATCCGGGTCCGGGTCCGGGTCTGAGTCGAGGCCCGGGTTTGGGTCGCCGCTCTGACCGCCGCTCGTCCCTCAGGCGACCTCGCCACGGATGAGGAGCAGGCGACGGGGCTGGAGCGGAAGGTGCTGGAGGCCATGAACAAAGGCCTGGTGAGTGCGAGGTGCTGGGCGTGGGGGCGGGACGGCAACGCCGTTGCCGGGGATGGGGATCCCGCTGACCCCAGACCCCCTTTTCTCTCCCCCCCAGGACCCCTACAGCATGTTCCGGCCGAAGCGCTACGCGGGCACCAAGGAGGACCCCAACCTCGTGCCTTCCATCACCGATAAACGCATCGTGGGCTGCGTCTGTGAGTGTCCCCGCGATCCCTCCCCACGCCCCCCCTTCTCCCCACGCTTCCCCCCCCCACCCTCTGTGCTCTTTCCCCAGGTGAAGAGGACAACAGCTGCGTCATCTGGTTCTGGCTGCACAAAGGGGAGGCGCAGCGCTGCCCCTCCTGTGGCGCTCACTATAAACTCATCCCACACGAGCTGCCCCACTGAGAGCCCCCCTGACAGCCCCGGGGGGTCCTGTTGAGACCAACCCCTCGGCAACCGTCTGGTCTTCAAAAGCTGAGCCACCGCAGCGCTCATTCTGCTGTGTCCCCCCCATCTTACATAGAAAAAGAACTGTGTGTGGAAACCCTGCCTGCTGTGTGTGTGTGCTGGGGGGCAGCGACTGAGAGCGGGCTGGGTGGGGAGCAGGGGAGGCTGTGGTGACCCCTTGGGGTGCTGAGTGGGGGGGGGGGGGCGGAATCCCCAACCCATGGATGCTCCCTTTGGGTTGGGGCTGATGAGGAACGCATTGTGGGGTTGGGGGGGGGTGCAGGATGGAAAGGCGCAGTGGGGGGGTCGCGTTGGGGTGAGCTGCCCCTTATCCTTTATCCTTGTCTCTGTCCTCAAAGCTGGGGGCTGGGAGCAGAGAGGGGCTGCTCTGTCCCCTCCCGCAGTGGGCGCTGTGTTTGGCCCGTCCCCATTATAAAGCACCTCATCCTCACACCCGATCCCAGCACCGCTTCCTTCCAGTTGGAGCCGTTTTCCCCTCCTCCTATCCCAGCACGGCCCGAGATAAGAGTCCATCTGTCCCCTTCTGTCTATCTGCCCTTCCCTGGATGTGTGCTCAGTGCTGCACCCGCAGTGCAGCCCTCCATCCCACAGCTGCGATGGGTGCTGTGGGCACATGGGTGGGTGACATCAGGAGCCCCAGCTGGCCGCAGCCACCTTGTCCTCGTGAGACTGAATTAATACGAGTCTATGGGCCGGATGGCTGCATCCCAGGGCTCTGGAGGAGGGGCTGAGGTGGCAGTGGCAGCCTGGCCTGCACCAGGAGCAG
>NW_024967565.1:0-1050 GCF_019238085.1 Lagopus leucura
GGGGGGGGGCTGAGCAGGGTGAGACGTGGGGCGGGGGGAGGCGACGGGGGGGGGCTGAGCGACTTGGGGGGTCACAGCTTATCGGTGGGATGGGGACACGCGTGGGGGGACCCCCTGGGCACCACAATGGGGACCCCACGGGCTGCCCCACATGGGGGTCAACACTCTGTGCCCCTCCCCCGGGCAGCTGCCAGCATCGGTGCCGTGAGGATGGGAGACCCCTTTGCCTACTGGAGCGGACCCCCATCCCGGTGAGTTCCCCACACCCCACGGCGTTGTGCTATGGGGCACAGAGATGGCGGCACCGCCGGACTCACTGCTTGTCCATCCATCCATCCATGCATCCATCTGTCCATCCATCTGTCCATCCGTCCATCCGCACAGCAATGAATATGAAGACAGCCCCCACGGCCCCACCAGCTTCGCCCGACCCAGCGCCAAAAGCATCTACAGTGAGTATGGGGCCGCCCCACACAGCCCCCCCCTCCATCCCCCCACCCCTGACCCCCCCGTGGCCCCACAGATCAGCGCAAGGATTACGGGCAGACGCTGCTCAAACCCCAAAGCGACTTCCAGCACCCCGTGGAGGTAGGAGCCCCCCCTGGGTGCCACCAGGTTGTGGGGCACCTCGCACCCCTTTACGCCCCATAACAACCCCCCATAACAACCCCCTGGGTGTCCCCCCCCTCCCCCCAGCACCTGGTGACCCTACGCCTGGAGCGGGAGCTGCGCAGCGTGGAGGATTGCGTGGGGCGGCTGCGGGATTTGGAGGCACAGGGGAAGGTTTGGGGTCAGGATCTCCTCTTGGGGGTCCGGGATCAGGACCTGCTGCTGAGCGACGTGGAGAGCAGGGTACCCCGTGGTGACCCCCAGACCCACAGCCCCCCCCCTCCACCCCCCCAGCACCCACCCCCATGTGTTCTGATCGCCCCATGAGCCCTTCAGGCCCTCGCTCTCCCCGCTCCCATTCACCCCTATAACTTCACCCCCCTATAACTTCACACCCCCCCTAAGCCCCATCCCTGCAGCCCTCCCATCCCACTTTGTGCC
>NW_024967566.1:0-306 GCF_019238085.1 Lagopus leucura
ATGTGGGGCCGTGTGGGGCCATATGGGGCCGTGTGGGGTTATGGGACCGTGTGGGTCCATGTGGGGCTGTGTGGGACTGTGGGGCCGTATGGGGCCATATGGGGCCATATGAGGCTGTGTGGGGTTATGGGGCCATGTGGGGCCATGTGGGGCTATGTGGGGCCGTGTGGGGCCATATGGGGCCGTGTGGGGTTATGGGACCGTGTGGGGCCATGTGGGGCTGTGTGGGGCCGTGTGGGGCCATTTGGTGTCATATGGGGCCATATGGGGCCGTGTGGGGTTATGGGACTGTGTGGGGCCATATGG
>NW_024967566.1:406-1037 GCF_019238085.1 Lagopus leucura
GTGGGACTACAGGGCCCACATATGGGGCTATTGGGGCCATATGGGGCCATGTGGGGTTATGGGGCTATGTGGGGCCGTGTGGGGCCATATGGGGCCGTGTGGGGTTATGGGACCGTGTGGGGCCATGTGGGGCTGTGTGGGGCCGTGTGGGGCCATTTGGTGTCATATGGGGCCATATGGGGCCGTGTGGGGTTATGGGACTGTGTGGGGCCATATGGGGCCATGTGGGGCCATATGGGGCCTTGTGGGGTTATGGGGCTGTGTGGGGCCATATGGGGCTGTGTGGGGCCATGTGGGGTTGTGTGGGGCCATATGGGGCTGTGTGGGGTTATGGGGCCGTGTGGGGCTGTGTGGGGCCATATGGGGCTGTGTGGGGCCGTGTGGGGTTATGGGGCTGTGTGGGGCCATATGGGGCCATGTGGGGCCATGTGGGGTTGTGTGGGGCCATATGGGGCTGTGTGGGGCCATATGGGACCGTGTGGGGCCATGTGGGGCTGTGTGGGACTGTGGGGCCATATGGGGCCATATGGGGCCATGTGGGGCCATATGGGGCTGTGTGGGGCCATATGGGGCCATATGGAGTCATGTGGGGCCGTGTGGGGCCATATGGGGCCGTGTGGGGTTATGGGAC
>NW_024967567.1:0-2068 GCF_019238085.1 Lagopus leucura
GGTCGTGGGGTCATATGGGGTCAAGCTGTGGGATTGCAGGGGTCATGGGGTCATATGGGACTTGGGGTCATATGGGGTCACATTATGGGGTCATGGGGGGTCGTGGGGTCATACGGGGTCACAGGGGGGTCATATGGGGTCACATTATGGGGTCATGGGGGGTCGTGGGGTCATACGGGATCACAGGGGGGTCATATGGGGTCACGTTATGGGGTCATGGGGTCATACAGGGTCACAGGGGGGTCACGGGGAGCTGTAGGGTCACAGGGGGCTGCTATGGGTCCTTTGGGGGCTGTGGGGTCGCCATGGGTCTATAGGGAGTAATGCAGAAGGGGGGGGGCTGGACGCTATGGGGCAGCGGGGAGTTATGGGGCGCTATGGGGCCAGCGGATGGATCCCAATGCCCCCCCATTTGTCTCCCCTCCCCCCCCTCAGATGTGGATGAGTGCCAGGAGGGGACCCACGGCTGTGGGGCAGAGCAGCGCTGCGTCAACACCTTCGGGGGGCACCGCTGCGTCCCCACGGAGCTCTGCAGCGCCCCCTACAGGGGGGACAACCGCACTCATGGGTGGGGGTCCCAACGGCCCCATAGAGACCCCAAAGGCCCCATAGGGAACCCAATGTCTCCATAGAGGCCCCAAAGTCCCCATAGGGAACCCAATGTCCCCATAGAGACCCCAATGTCCCATAGGGACCCCAAAGTCCCATAGGGACCCCAATGTCCCCATAGAGTCCCCAAAGTCCCCATAAAGACCCCAAAGTCCCCCCAGGGACCCCATTGTCCCCATAGAGACCCCAATGTCCCATAGGGACCCCAAAGTCCCCATAGAGACCCCAAAGTCCCATAGGGACCCCAATGCCCCATAGAGACCCCAAAGTCCCCAAAGGGACCCCAAAGTCCCATAGGGAACCCAAAGTCCCCACAGGGAATCCAAAGTCCCCATAGAGACCCCAATGTCCCCACAGAGACCCCAAAGTCCCATAGAGACCCCAAAGTCCCCACAGGGAACCCAGAGTCCCCATAGAGACGCCAAAGTCCCATAGGGACCCCAATGTCCCCATAGAGACCCCAATGTCCCATAGGGACCCCAAAGTCCCATAGGGACCCCAATGCCCCATAGAGACCCCAATGTCCCATAGGGACCCCAAAGTCCCATAGGGACCCCAATGTCCCCATAGAGATCCCATTGTCCCCATAGAGACCCCAAAGTCCCATAGGGACCCCGAAGTCCCCATAGGGACCCCAAAGTCCCCACAGGGGCCCCATTGTCCCCATAGAGACCCCAAAGTCCCATAGGGAACCTACTGTCCCCACAGGGAACCCAGAGTTCCCATAGAGACCCCAAAGGCCCCATACAGATCCAAAAGTCCCCATAGAGACCCCAATGTCCCCATAGAGACCCCAAAGTCCCCACAGAGACCCCAATGTCCTCATAGAGACCCACAAGTCCCATAGAGACCCCAATGCCCCATAAAGACCCCAAAGTCCATAAAGGCCCCAAGGTTCCCATAGAGACCCCAAGATCCCCACAGGGACCCCATTGTCCCCATAGAGACCCAAATGTCCCATAGGGACCCCAATGTCCCCACAGGGAACCCAAAGTCCCCATAGGGACCCCAATGTCCCCACAGGGACCCCAAAGTCCCCATAGAGATCCCAAAGTCCCCACAGGGACCCCAAAGTCCCATAGGGACCCCAATGTCCCCATAGAGACCCCACTGACCCCATAGAGATGCGAGTGTCCCCATAGAGACCCCAATGTCCCCATTGACCCCAATGTCCCCATTGACCCATTGACCCCATTACCCACAATGTTCCCATTGACCCCAATGTCCCCATTGACCCCAATGTCCCCATTTCCCCCAATGACCCCAATGTCCCCATTGACCCCATTTCCCCCATTGACCCCCATTCACCCCATTGACCCCAATGTCCCCATTCCCCCATTGACCCCATTACCCCCATTGCCCCCAATGCCCCCATTTCCCCCATTGACCCCATTTCCCCCACTCCCCCCATTCCCCCATTCCCCCATTGACCCCAATGACCCCATGACCCCAATGTCCC
>NW_024967568.1:0-5904 GCF_019238085.1 Lagopus leucura
CATGTAGATGCTCATGTGCCCAAGAGTCGGGCTACTGAAGAACAGCAAAATAACCATCAGGTAGACCGAGCTGCCAGAATTGAGGTGGCTCAAATAGACCTGGACTGGCAGAACAAGGGTGAATTATTTCTGGCTCGGTGGGCCCATGAGACCTCAGGTCATCAAGGGAGAGATGCAACATACAAATGGGCCAGAGACCGAGGGGTGGACTTAACTATGGATGCCATTGCACAGGTTATTCATAACTGTGAAACATGTGCCATCATCAAACAAGCCAAGAGGATGAAACCTCTGTGGGAGGAAGGGCGATGGCAAAAGTACAAATATGGGGAGGCATGGCAGGTTGATTATATCACCTTGCCACGATCTCGCAATGGTAAGCATTATGTGCTTACTATGGTGGAGGCAACCACTGGGTGGCTTGAAACATATGCAGTACCCCATGCTACTGCCCGAAACACCATATTGGGTCTCGAGAAACAAGTCCTATGGCGACATGGTACCCCGGAAAGAATTGAGTCAGACAATGGGACTCATTTCAAAAATTCTCTTGTAAATACTTGGGCCAAAGATCATGGCATCGAGTGGATTTACCATATTCCCTATCATGCACCAGCCTCTGGTAAAATTGAACGATATAATGGATTGTTAAAAACGATGCTAAAAGCACTGGGTGGCGGAACATTTAAGCACTGGGAGAAGCATTTGGCAGAAGCCACCTGGTTAGTCAATACCAGAGGATCTATCAATCGTGATGGTCCTAACCAATCCAGTTCCCTACATACCATAGAGGGAGATAAAGTCCCTGTTGTACATGTAAAGAACATGTTAGGAAAGGCAGTTTGGGTTCTTCCAGCTTCTGGAAAGGGCAAACCTCTCCGTGGTACAGTTTTTGCCCAGGGACCAGGATCCACCTGGTGGGTAATGCAGAAGAATGGGGATGTCCAGTGTGTACCACAGGGAAACTTGATGCCGGGGGAGTGCAGTTACTAATTCTATGTATATGTATATAGCCATGTGTGCATTTTAATCATTTTTTGTTTGTTTGTATATATGTATATATATTTTAAGCATGATGTAACGATGTAGAATAAGGGGTGGAATGTCATGGTTCTGTTTTTGTTTTTGTTTGTTTTGTTTTTTGTTTTTGTTTTTGTTTTTGGATTTCAGTATTCCACATCAAAACATCATGTAGTGTACGGGGCATTAAAGTGTCACTGCCCCAATTCCAAGTACCTATCCCTGTACATTACAGAAGTCACGGGATCTGACGCTTCCGGGTGGGGGGGGCGCTCTCTTGCTGCCTTGCAGTGGGTGCTGGAGGGTGCTTTCCTAGCCGTTCCAAGCTTTTCAGGTTTGAATCGGTCCCGGGAACTCTCTCTCTCTCATCTTGTCTGATTTATTAATCTCAATTACAATTAAATTGTATATATTGTATTATCTTGCACTCCAATATTATAGTAAAATAAGTTTTCCTCCATAGATTGTTGCCGCTGCTCTTTTCCTCCCTTCCTTCCTTCCCATTTTTGTGGGACTGGGGTGGGGGGGGGAGGGCAGAGGCCTGTCGCCCCTGTCACGGACATAGATTGATCTGATCAACTCCGTGACAGATTTTTGGCGCCCAACGTGGGGCCCGCTGCTTTTTAGCTTTTAGAACAAATCTCTTTTTCTCTCTGCTCTTAGAGAGCTTCGTTAGGGAGCATTATCAGTAGTTCAGGTTTCTGTGCTGGAAAACCTGACCTTGAAAGATTAGGCGTACTGCCAGTGTTCTGGGATATTTGTAAACTTTGAGCACTACTTAGTCTGGGTAGTGCCTTTTTTTTCTTTTTTTTTTCCTCCTCTTGTTAGCTTCAATTCATTAACCCCTTTTTAGCAGGCACCACCGATGAACCCACTCGTTATCGTGGGGGTGCTGGGTAAAGGATTTAAAGCAATGGTGTTACTCACAACCTACTGGCCAATAATCCATCTCACACTTGTGTGTTGTGGAATTGCATTCATATATAACTACCTAAGGGCACTGATGGAGACACCTATGTTTTACCTACTTGCAATGTGGTATGATTTGAATTTTGACATCTACATCCCAGAAGGAATGGCTAATTTCACAAACAACTACATCCCAAATGGAATGGCTAATTTCACAAACAGCTACATCCCAAATGGAATAGCTAATTTTACAAACAACACAATGTTCAGACCAGTCTCCGGGTTTTCTTCTCGGTTTGTCAAACGTTTTACGAATCTTGAATTAATACTCATGTTGTTGTTTGTGTCATCAATTCTCCTGAATGTACTCCAACGTATTTGTAATAAGGAGTCTCCTCCAAAACTAGAGAATGATGACTGGCAGGGAATATGGAGAGGTTTAGGAAAGGTCTTAGAAGCATGGGGACCTGCAGTGTCATGGGATTTTACTCTTGAACACCTGTGGGATCCTGAGAAACTAAGCCAGTATCTAAGTCAGGGACTATGCGGCTTACATAAATCTAAGGAGGTACAACTTATTTGGGGTTTGGCTTGTGCTTACCGTGCCCTATATAATACCATTCTGGAGAGAGAGAGTTTCCGAGCTGAGGTTCAAGCCAAAAGGGAAAATCCCCAAGTCAAATCTAATCAATCACAGGAGACACCAGTAACAATACCGGTTGCTCCTGTGGAGGGCAAGAAATGGAAACGAGTGTCTTCGCGTCTTGAACGAAAAAGAGAAGAAGAGGAGGAGGAGGAGGAAGATCCAGGCGAGGGGCCCTCCTCAGAACCACCACTATCGCGAAAGGCAAAAGGGAAAACTAAGAGACGGGCAGAAGAGAGTGATGAAGAGGAAGTCTCTATTACTACTCGCCGGCCTCTAAAGATGACTGAAATCCAAGGTTCAAGAAAGGAGTTTACACGGCGCCCGAATGAAACTCTTGTTTCCTGGTTGGTTCGCTGTTGGGACAGTGGGGCCCATAGCTTGTCTCTGGATGGTAATGAAGCTCGCCAACTGGGCGCCATTGCCAGAGATCCAGCTATTGATAGAGGAATTAGTCGATGTTCGGATGAGGCTGCCTCCCTCTGGGAACGAGTGTTAACAGCCGTGAAGGAAAAGTATCCCTTCAAAAATGGCTTGAAGATTGCAATGAAAAAATGGGATACAGTGGAAAAGGGTATCCAGTATTTGAGGGAAATAGGCGTGGTGGAAATGTTGTATGACCCTGACTTTGTTCCTAACCACCCACACCAAAACCGCGACCCTGAAAAAGTGAGGACAACGCCTGAGATATGGCAGAAAATCGTGACAACAGCGCCGGACAAATATGCCTCTACACTGATGTCAGCGTGTGACAGATTCAACGAACAACAGAGAACGCCCTTAGTTTATGAATTAATTGTTACGCTCCAAAACTACGAACAATTGCTGTCCCCAATTCATGCTGCCGTTGCTGCTATATCAAGAATGATGACGGAGCAAGTGTCTCAACTGATTAACCGTGACAAACCTGTAGCAGTATCAGAAACGCTTGATGAAGATCAGGATAATCAAAAGAGTCTAATGAAGGAGATGAAGGAGGTGAAGGAGACGGTGAAATTTTTGCGAGCCCACCTAACTAAAGACGATGGACCTTCCTTCTCACGTGCACCATCAAAGATCTCAGCTGTTAGAAGCAAACGCTCTCCGGCTCAAGTAAGGGGTAATACACCGCGAATTGCCTTATGGTATTACCTACGTGACCATGGAGAAGACATGGGGAAGTGGCACGGTCAACCTACTCCTGTACTACGAGCCCGGGTGAAAGAATTACAAAGCAGATCAACCACCAGTGCAGTTGCTCCAGTTACCACAGGTAATGAATAGAGGGGCCCTGCCCTCAGTCAGGGGGGGGAAAGGGATAATAGAGTATATTGGACTGTGTGGATTCGATGGCCTGGCACATCAGAACCACTGAAATACAAGGCACTGGTGGACACTGGTGCACAGTGCACTCTGATGCCCTCGAGTCACCAAGGGACAGAATCAATCCATATTTCTGGAGTAACCGGGGGCTCTCAAGAATTGACTGTGTTGGAGGCTGAGATAAGCCTCACTGGTAAGGACTGGCAAAAACATCCTATTGTGACGGGCCCAGGGGCTCCATGTATACTAGGTATTGATTATCTCAGAAGGGGGCATTTCAAGGATCCTAAGGGGTATCGATGGGCCTTTGGTATAGCTGCTGTGGACACAGACAACATTAAGCAGCTGTCTGTTTTGCCTGGCCTGTCAGAAGATCCATCTGTTGTGGGGCTGCTGCGAGTAAAAGAGCAACACGTACCGATAGCTACAAAAACGGTGCACAGGCGTCAGTACCGCACCAACAGGGATTCCTTGCTCCCCATTCATAAATTAATTCATCAACTAGAGAGCCAGGGAGTGATCAGCAAAACTCACTCGCCTTTTAACAGCCCCATATGGCCAGTGCGTAAAGCCAGTGGAGAATGGAGGCTGACGGTGGACTACCGTGGCCTGAATGAAGTCACACCCCCACTGAGTGCTGCTGTGCCGGACATGTTAGAACTCCAATATGAACTGGAGTCAAAAGCGGCCAAATGGTATGCCACCATTGACATTGCTAATGCCTTCTTTTCCATCCCTTTAGCCAAAGAATGTAAGCCACAGTTTGCTTTCACATGGAGGGGCATTCAGTATACCTGGAACCGTTTGCCCCAGGGGTGGAAACACAGCCCGACCATTTGCCATGGGTTGATTCAAACTGTATTGGAACAGGGCAGTGCTCCTGAGCACCTGCAGTACATTGATGACATCATTGTGTGGGGCGATACAGCAGAAGAAGTCTTTACAAAAGGAGAGCGAATGATCCAAATTCTTCTGAGTGCTGGTTTTGCTATTAAGCGAAGCAAAGTGAAAGGACCTGCCCAGGAGATTCAGTTCCTAGGCATAAAGTGGCAAGATGGCCGTCGTCACATCCCGACAGATGTGATAGACAAAATCACTGCTATGTCTCCACCCACTAGCAAAAGAGAGACACAATCTTTTCTGGGTGCAGTGGGCTTTTGGAGAATGCACGTTCCAAACTACAGCCTCATTGTAAGCCCCCTTTATCATGTGACGCGAATGAGAAATGAGTTTACATGGGGCCCTGAGCAGCAGCAGGCTTTTGAACAGATTAAACAGGAGATAGCCCGTGCCGTGGCCCTAGGGCCAGTACGGACGGGACAGGGTATAAAGAACATCCTCTATACTGCTGCTGGAGAGAACGGTCCTACTTGGAGTTTGTGGCAAAGAGCCTCAGGAGAGACTCGAGGCCGACCCCTGGGATTCTGGAGTCGGGCGTACAGAGGGTCTGAAGAGCACTACACTCCAACTGAAAAGGAGATCTTAGCTGCATATGAGGGGGTTCGGGCTGCTTCCGAAGTAGTCGGTACTGAAACACAGCTTCTTCTGGCACCTCGACTGCCAGTGCTGAACTGGATGTTTAAAGGAAAGGTTCCCTCCACCCATCATGCTACTGATGCCACTTGGAGTAAGTGGATTGCACTGATTACACAACGAGCGCGGATGGGGAACCTCAGCCATCCAGGAATCCTAGAGGTCATCATGGACTGGCCTGAAGGTAAAAAGTTTGGAACACCACCAGGAGAAGAAGTATCACGTGCTAAAGAAGCCCCACCATACAATGAACTACCAGAGAATGAAAAGAAATATGCCCTGTTCACAGATGGATCGTGTCGTATTGTGGGAAAGCATCGCAGATGGAAATCTGCTGTGTGGAGCCCCACACGACAAGTTGCAGAGGCCACTGAAGGGAAAGGAGAATCAAGCCAATTTGCAGAAGTAAAGGCTGTCCAACTGGCCTTAGATGTTGCTGAACGGGAGAGGTGGCCAATGCTCTATCTTTACACTGACTCGTGGATGGTAGCAAATGC
>NW_024967569.1:0-1513 GCF_019238085.1 Lagopus leucura
CTATGGGTTCCCATGGGTTCCTATGGGGCTCTATGGGTTCCTATGGGGCTCTATGGGTTCCTATGGGCTCTATGGGTCCCCTTGGTTTCTATGGGTTCCCATGGGTTCCTATGGGTTCCTGGCAGTCTCAGATCACATGCTCATTCTTTATGTGATCCCGCATGCTGTCCAGGAGGATCTGCTCCATCACCTTCCCAGGCACGGAGGTGAGACTCACCGGCCTGTAACCCCCCACGTCCTCCCTGCTCCCCTCCTTGTACATGGGAGCCCCCTGACCCTTCCTCCATCATCCGGGTCCTCAGCTCACATCCACACTCGTCCCTGCTGCCTCTCCCTGCTCACCTCCCCGTTGTCCTTATCGACGCTGTGCGACTCGTCCAGGATCCGATCCACCTCCACGTAATCGGGGTTGAAAGGCTCCTCGTCCTTGGTGTAAACAAGAAGAAAAGGATGAGGATCCCAAATGTGGATCCCCCTGACCCCCAAAAATGAAGCCCTGAGGTGTTGGACCTCGTGGAAGAAGTGCCTCATCTGCGTCATTTTGGTCTTGAAGCGTTTGAGCTTCTGGTGGATCCTCTTGTCTTTCTCCAGCTGGTCGATGGTGGCCCATTCGCAGTGCAAGTAGGAGCTGAAGGGGAGGGGAAGAGGGGGATCCTGAAGGGATCTGGGGGAGCCTAAAGGGATGTGGGGGATCCTAAAGGGATCTGGGGGAGCCTAAAGGGATGTGGGGGATCCTAAAGGGATTTGGGGGAGCCTGAAGGGATTTGGGGGATCCTAAAGGGATCTGGGGGATCCTAAAGGGAGCTGGGGGATCCTAAAGGGAGCTGGGGGATCCTAAAGGGATTTGGGGGAGCCTAAAGGGATCTGGGGGAGCCTAAAGGGATTTGGGGGAGCCTGAAGGGATTTGGGGGATCCTGAAGGGATCTGGGGAAGCCTAAAGGGAGCTGGGGGATCCTGAAGGGATCTGGGGGAGCCTAAAGGGATTTGGGGGAGCCTAAAGGGATGTGGGGGATCCTGAAGGGATGTGGGGGGATCCTAAAGGGATGTGGGGGATCCTAAAGGGATTTGGGAGGGCCTATAGAAACATGAAGACCCCAAAAGGAGGAGGGGAAACCCCAGGAAAGGGATGCAGAGAAACCAAGAGCCCAAAGGGACACGAAGGACCCTAAAGGGACTTGGGGGGATCCTAAAGGGATCTGGTGAATCCTAAAGGGATTTGGGGGAGCCTAAAGGGATGTGGGGGACCCTAAAGGGATTTTGGGACCCCAAAGGGATTCGGGGGGGGGGGTTCCTAAAGCAACGTGAAGCCCCCCAGATGGATGCTGAGAGCTGAAAGAGAGGCAGAGGAGCTGCTGGGGTGAGAGAATCAGAGGCTGAGCCCCAGGGAATACTCACTAATTCTTGTATTTGACGAAGAACTCCTCGGATTCCGTGAACTGCCCTGATGGGAGCTGCCAAGAGAGAAGGAATGGGGTCGTTAACAGCAGCCAGAAGCCCAAAGGGGGAGGAATGG
>NW_024967570.1:0-3627 GCF_019238085.1 Lagopus leucura
GGTTGTAGCAGGACATGGCTGTGGGTGGAGGGTCTCTGCAAGAGAGGGTGTTGGGTGAGTGCAGGGTGTTGAGGGCTAAAGGAGTACTGCTTTGGGCTTCCCAAGGAGTGGATGTCATGATGTGGAGGTGTGGGCAGTGTGGCCGTGGGGAAGCAGGAAGGCTACAGAGGGTGGGGGTAGAGGAGTTGTGGAGAGTTGGTCAGGTGCGTTTGGTGAAGGAGGGCAGGAAGGGGTTCAGGCTCACCTGGAGGTTTGCAGAGGAGAAGGTGTCAGGAGAGTGGTGTGAGGGAGCGAGGCACAGGGCCGGCTTTTATGCTGCTGTGTGAGTGCCTGAGGGCTTGGAGAGAGCCTCTGCGCATGGCAGCATTGTGCAGTGAGCTGCTGTTGCATGCCAGAGTTCGGTCAGTCATGAGCTGGGGTGTGTTTGCCTTCTCACTTTGCTTCCTTTAAATTTTCTTCTGTGCGACAAATGGCATTTGACCCTGCCAGCAGTTTCAAATGAAAGTACTGTAGGCAAGGAGCTCCTCTAGAACGTGCACGTCAGTGTGTGCAGATGATTTGGCTCATGTGCAGCAGGTAGGCATTGGTTTTGGTGAGATATTGCTTGGCATTCCTGCCATGTAGTTTGCATCTCCTTTGGAAGGAGGGGTCCAGTGTTTTGTCTTTACCTCTCTTACTGGCTATTCCACATTGGTTTCCTTTTGTCCTCATGCATTAAGAGGCTGTGTGTGAGAATGGAGGCTGTCTGTAATTACCTGATGGGTGGCAGTCCTCAGAGGCGGTGGAGGACTGTTTTGAAGGTGAGGCTGTTGTCCTTGCAGGTCTAGTTTGGAGTTGGCAGTTCTAGTGGCATTGGGAGTTATAGTGTGCATCACAGATGGGAGTTGGGTTGGAAGAGTCCTCAATGATCATCTATTTGCAACCATTGTAATGCAAGCAGAGTCCTTCCATGATCCCAAGGCGTTCCTTTTGGCACGCTGTAGTGCTCCCCTTTGCTGCAGCCATTATGTTTGCAGCTTGGGCTTTGATTGATGCATTGCTTGATGAGACACCCTTGAACTATCTGTTGATATTTATGAGAGGCCATGACATTTCTGAGAGTTTGGGGTGAGCAGGACTCCAAGATATGTGAAGAGGAAAGGCTGTTGACTCATGGTGTTTGGTGTCTCATCATGGAGCAATGTGTAGATGATGAGGCTCTTCCTCTGAACAGTGTATGATGGTCAGGAATAGGATCTGGACATTTCAGACAGCAGCTGCATGCACGCATGCTGCAAATTCCACGAGGGGATGAAGGGCAGGACCTGACCCTGGTTACCAAGGTCAAGGACATCAGCCAGGACCCTCTGCATTAGTGGGCACAGCCCTTCAGTCTTAACAGCTTCTCCGTCTTCCTCATCATCACACATGATACTTTTGTAGAACAGCCTGGAAAACAGGCGCCTTGGTTGAGTCTCCTCCAGTTTTCAAAAGCCTTTTCTCATTACCACTACCTTTCAAAGATAGTCAGCAAAAACAACTCATCAGACCCTACCCATTGTTAAGTGCAACCCAACAGGTTCATTGGACCTATGCACTGCCCTCCTGTTATCCTCAAAACCAAGCGGCTTTCACTTCTATGACAACCTGGAAAACACTCACTCTGTTGACCAGTAAAGCTACACCCCATAAAAACAGCCCGCTGTGATTCATTAGCCTGCCCTTTCTGACTCACCCTCTGCCTCTTGTCACCCTCAAATCTCATCCCAAATCTCACCAATCATCCTAGCAGACCCCCGTCTAGCAGTGTGCCACCACACCTCCACACTGAATGTGCGTGATTTCCTCCTAGAAAAGGGCATTCCAATGCAGTGATGAGTGCCACTATTTGGGGAGCATGGCAGGAGTCCTGACACCACAGAGCTTGTGAAAGGACAGCGTCCTGCTCTCACAAACAGCCCTCCCCTGCCTACTTGGATAGCTCCAAGGAGGGGCTCAAGCAGGACAGCTCTAAGGAGAGCTCTAAGCAGGCACGGCACAAAACAGGCAGCCTCCTTTCTCCCACCTACAGCCTTTTAAGAACGAAGGGCATCCAGCCAGCCATGGAGCACACCCAGAGGGAAAGACAAGAGATAAAGGCTGGCTGACAAGCTGCGATGATCTCGGGGAGGGAACGAATGCAGTGGAATCAGAGAATACCCAAGGGTATTGGAAGGGATCCACAACAATAACTGAATCCAACTCATGAGTTCACATGAGTCCTTAATTATTAAATGGTAGATCTGAAAGCATTGTCCAAATGCCTCTTGAACTCCAGCAGCTTTAGTGCTTGTGCACTGCAATGGAAAGCCAGTCCCATGCATATTGCCCTCTGGGGCAGAATCTTTCTCTAACCCCCACTTGACTCTCCCATGATGCAGCTCCATGCCATTTCTTCAGGCACTGTCCCTGTCACCAAAGACTAGAGATCAGTGCTGCCCCTCCTCTACCCTTTGAGGAGCTGTGAGGACTCACCTCAGCCTCCTGTGCCCTTGGCTGAACAAACAAGGAACTTCAGTTCCACCAAAACATACACCACTATACAGGCTGCAATTTGAAGCTCACTAATAGTTTTATGTGCTTCTCGTATTAAGTCAAAACAGAACACAGTATTCGAGCTGAGGCTGCAGCAGTGCAGAGCAGCAAGGTACAACCCTACCCTCTCCCACAGGTAGTGCTGGTCCTGATCACCCCAGGGTACAGTCAGCCCTCAACACGTTACATCTTTGTCTATATATGTTCTCAACATTCTCTCCAGAAGGATACGGAGAAAAACAGTATGAAAAAAAAAAATGATGTCCTTAGAAATTATGCCTATTAGGTTCGCTTGCTGAAATAAATGGGTAATCATCTCAGAAAAGGAAGTGCCATCATCATCAAACATGGATACTTAGAACATTAAACCATGCTTCCACGGTTGCCTGGAATTGGCAGCTCCTCTAAGAACAAAGAAACAAACCATACAGCAAAAGTGCCAAGCAATGACCTCACAGACAACACTGCTCCTTTTCTGTGCTTTGGCCACTTCCTCAACGTGCCATGACATGAATGTGCAAGATCACTCCCTTGGCCTCCCATATTCTCACTTGAAAGGTACCGCCGTGCCAACTGGACACGTCGTCGAGAGAAGGATGTAAAAAGGCAGACTTGCTGCAAGAACAACATGCACCACATCATGTGCAACACTATGTGATGCAACAGCAGCTCATTGCACAATGCCGCCACGTGCTGAGGCTGTTTCCAACCCCTCAGGCACTCACACAGCAGCATAAAAGCCAGTCCTGTGCCTCGCTCCCTCACACCACTCACCTGATACCTTCTCCTCTGCAAACCTCCAGGTGAGCCTGCACCCTGCTGCCCTCCTTCACCCAACACAACTAGCCCAGCTCTCCACAACTACTCTGCTCCCACCCTCTGCTGCCTTCCTGCTTCCCCACGGCCACACTGCCCACAGCTCCACATCAGGACACCCCACTCCCTGGGAACCCAACGGCTTTGCTTCCCTCATCCCACAAAACCCTGCACTCACCCAACGTCCTCTCTTGCAGAGACCCTCCACCCTACAGCCATGTCCTGCTACAACCTCTGCCGCCCCTGCGGACCCACCCC
>NW_024967571.1:0-17694 GCF_019238085.1 Lagopus leucura
GGCCTTACAAGGGCAGAGTAGAGGGTGGCAATCACCTGTGTTATCCTGCTGGCCTCCCCTCTTTTGATGCCACCTTGGACACAGTTGGCCTTCTGAGCATGAAGTGCACGTTTATGTCCAGCTTTCTGTCCATCAGGACCCCAAGTCTTTCTTTGCAAGTCTGTTCCCATCCTGTATTCATATCTGGGATTGCCTTGACCTAAGTGAAACACCTTGCACTTGGCCTTGTTAAACCTCATTAGGTTCTTTATCTTTCCCTTCATAGTCAGGAAATTATTTCTGTTTGTCTTCAATTTAGTTTCATCACAGAATGAGAAACTCCAGAATTTGCAAGGCCTATTCTTACAACCATAAAATTTTCAATATTCAATGTATCTACTGGTTCTCAGCGGCTTTTGAAAGCCCTGAATAGTGGTCTGAAACTAAGAAACTGTCTTGATTCTGTAAATAAAATTACTTTTTTCTTACTCAACTAAAGCACTTTGAAGATAACAGTTGAAGATAATGAAAAAGAGTGGTATACTATGAAAAGGCAGGTCGTGTTTGACCAACCTCATCTCTTTCTATGTCTGGGTGACCAGACTGGTAGATGAGGGAAAGGCTGTTGATGTAGTCTACCTAGACTTCAGCAAAGCCTTTGACATGGTCTCTCACGGTATCCTTCTGCGGAAACTGGCTGCATGTGGCTTGGACAGTTATACCCTCTGTTGGATAAGGAACTGGCTGGAGGGCCAGGTGGTCCTCCAGCCAGGCTGGAGGTGGTGGTCAACGGAGTTAAGTCTAGCTGGAGACCTGTTTCAAGTGGTGTCCCCCAGGGGTCAGTGCTGGGGCCCATCCTGTTTAATATCTTCATTGATGACTTAGATGAAGGGATTGAGTGTACCCTCAGTAAGTTTGCAGATTACGCCAAGTTGGGAGGTGGTGTCGATCTGCCTGAGGGTAGGGAGGTCCTGCAGAGGGATGTAGATAAGCTGGATCGCTGGGCCAAGGTGAATGGGATGAGGTTTAACAAGGCCAAGTGTCGAGTCCTGCACTTTCGCCACAACAACCTCATGCAGTGCTACAGGCCTGGGGATGAGTGGCTGGATGACTGTGAAGAGGAAAGGGACCTGGGGGTGTTGGTTGATGGTTGGCTGAACATGAGCCAACAGTGTGCCCAGGTGGCCAAGAGGGCCAATGGCGTCCTGGCCTGCATTAGAAATAGTGTGGCCAGCAGGAGCAGGGAGGTGATCATCCCCCTGTACTCAGCACTGGTGTGGCCGCACCTTGAGTATTGTGTTCAGTTTTGGGCTCCTCACTACAAGAAAGACACTGAGGCCCTGTAACGTGTCCAGAGAAGGGCAACAAAACTGGTGAGGGGTCTGGAGCACAAGTCTTATGAGGGGTGGCTGAGGGAGCTGGGATCATTTAGTCTGGAGAAGAAGAGGCTCAGGGGAGACCTCATTGCACTCTACAACTTCCTGAAGGGAGGTTGTGGTGTAAAAGGGTCTGGCCCCTTCTCCCAGGCAAATAGTAGGACCCAAGGAAACGGCCAGAAGTTGTACCAGAGGAGGTTTAGGATGGACATTAGAAGAAACTTTTTCTCACAGAGGGTGGTCAGGCACTGGAATGGCCTGCCCAGGGAGCTGGTGGAGTTGCTGTCCCTGGCAATGTTCAAGAGGTGCCTGGATGAGGAGCTACGAGATATGGTTTAGTAGCTTGTGGTACTAATAGGAATGGGAGGGTGGTTGGACTAGATGATCTTGCAGGTCGTTTCCAACCTTGCGATTATGTGATTCTGTGAAAATTACCATCTAAAGATGACATTGTAACTTTAATTATTGGGAAATCTGATACACTGACTGCCATTGTATGTCTTTACCTACATCACCTGATAGTTAGTGAATAACCTCAAAAATAGAGTGGAATCATGACTTCTAATTTCAGCTTTTCCAGTATCCTATATAAGTAAACCAGCATTTCTTCTCATACTACATTCATTTTTGTGTTCTGAGTGATGAGCAATGCTGGTTGTGCCTTTGGGAGAGCAAATTTAAGAAAGGGAAGAGACATTGCATGGCAGCAGCTAGGAGAGAAGAATGAGAAAAAGTAGAGAGAAATAGCCCTGCAGCCACTCAGATTAGTGCAGAATCACAGAATCACAGAATCACAGAATTGTAGGGGTTGGAAGGGACCTCCAGAGATCATCGAGTCCAACCCCCCTGCCAAAGCAGGTTCCCTACAGTAGGTCGCACAGGTAGGCATCCAGGCAGGTCTTGAACATCTCCAGAGAAGGAGACTCCACCACCTCCCTGGGCAGCCTGTTCCAGTGCTCCGTCACCCTCACTGTAAAGAAGTTCTTGCGCACATTTGTGCGGAACTTCCTATGCTGAAGTTTCCAGCCGTTTCCCCTTGTCCTGTCTCCACTCACCACTGAAAACAGTCTGGCCTCGCCATTCTGCCCCCCACACCTTAGATATTTATAGACCTGGATCAGGTCCCCTCTCAGTCTTCTTTTCTCAAGGCTGAACAGACCCAGTTCACTCAGCCTTTCCTCATAGGAGAGATGCTCCAGGCCCTTCACCATCTTCGTGGCCCTCCGCTGGACTCTTTCCAATAGATCCCTGTCTTTTTTGTACTGGGGAGCCCAGAACTGGACGCAGTACTCCAGATGAAGTCTTACCAGGGGGGCAGGTGGTGCTCAAGCACAGAGCAGAAGCTCCCCGCAGCCCAGGAGAGGCCCATGGAGGAGCGGGGTGTTCCCCTGCAGCCCATGGGCACTGCACAGAGTAGATCTCCATGTGCAGCTGTGAAGCCCATAGGGCAGCAATGGATGAGGCCTGAAGGAGACACAGACCATGAACACACTAGCAGGAGCAGCCCTGGGCCAGAGCTACAGCCTGTGGAAAGCAGCCCATGGTGGAGTAGGAGGGCTGGAGGAGCTGCCGCCCATGGGGACTCGTGCGGAGCATTGTCTGAGGGATAGGTCCTGTGGCACAGAGCCATGCTGGAGCAGTGCCTGGAGAGCTGCAGTTTGTGGGAAGGCAATGCAGGATCAGGTCAGGAAGGACAGCATCCCATGAGAGGATGCTTCTACAAGCAGAAGCAGGGACAAAGAAAACCAGGAAGGAGCAGCAGAGACAAAGCATTATGGACTGACTACAACCCCCATTCCTATTTCTCCCGCACTACTCAGGGGAAGAAGGGAGAAGAGGGTAGATGGAATAAGGGTGTTTTTGGTTTGCTTTTAGTTTCTTACTTCTCTAAACTGTCAATAATAGTCAATAATTATATTAATTTCCCTATTCTGAGTCTGTTTTGCCCATGTTGGTAATTGGTAGAGGATATCTCTGTTCTAATCTCAAACTGAGAGTTTTTATTTTTTATTTTTAATACTTTTCTCCCCTTGTACCTTTGAGGAGGACGACTGTGAGAGTAGCATGGTGGAACTGAGCTATAGTTCAGTGTGAAATCACCACACTGCAACAAAAGTTCCACATTCATCTGCACTACTTAGGGGGAGGAAGAAGTAAGCTGGGGAGAAGGTGTTCTTAGTTTGCTTTTAGCTTCTCGCTGCTCTTATCTTGTAGTAGTTAGCAATAAATAAAGCTTCTCTCTAAGCTGAATCTGATTTGCCCGTGTGGTTTATTGGTGAGTGACTTCCCTGTCCTAATCTCTATTCCTTGAGGTCTTGCTTTTTTCACCGTATTTTCTCCCCCTGTTCAGTTGAGGAAGGGAAGTGAGAGTGGTGTGGTGGAGGAGTTTAGCTAGCCATCAGCATGAAATCATCACATTATCACATTTCAAAGGATTTTCATTTACATGTAAGTAAGGTAAACTATGGAAAGGTGTGTGAAAAAACCTTGTCATAGGCGCCAGTGACAGAATCATAGAATCACTCAGGTTGGAAAAGATCTAAAACATCATCGAGTCCAACCACAACCTAACCATACTACCATAACTCTAACAACCCTCTGCTAAAACCCTGAGCACCACATTCAAATGTTTAAACACATTCAGGAATGGTGACTCAACCACTTCCCTGGGGAGCCTATTGCAGTGCTTAACAACCCTTTCTGCAAAGAAGTTTTCCCCGATATCCAACCTAAACTTAGCCTGGCACAACTTGAGGCCATTTCCCCTTGTCCTGTCACCAGTCAGAAGAGACCAACCCCACTCTCACTGTAAGCACCTTTCAGGTATTTGAAGAGAGCAATAAGGTCTCCCCTCAGCCTCCTTTTCCCAGACTTAACAGCTCCAGTTCCTTCAGTTGCTCCTCGTAGAGCATATTCTCCAAGTCATTCACCAGCCTTGTTGTCCTTTTTTGGACCTGCTCCAGCACCTCAATGTCCTTTCTGTACTGAGGTGCCCAAAACTGAACACACTACTCAAGTTGAGGACTTACCAGTGCTGAGTATAGAAGCAGGATTACTTCCCTAGTCCTGCTCACCACACCATTCCTGACACAAGTCAGGATGCCACCTGTGCACACTGCTTGCTCATATTTAGCTAACTGCCCTTCAGTACACCAAGGTTCCTTTCCATCAGGCAGCTTTCTAGCCACTCCTCCCCAAGCCTTAGGATTGCCTGGGGTTGTTGTGACCAAAATGAAGGACCCAACTTGGCCCTACTGAAATTCATACAGTTAATCTTGGCCCATCGATACAGTCTATCCAAGACCCTCTGTAGTGCCCTTCTCTCCTCTGGCAGATCAACACTCCCTTTCTGTATGACACCAACTTGGTGTCATCTGCAAACTTACTGAGGGTGCACTTGAAAGGTGAGACAAGCCCCATAAGTGAAAGTACAAAGGCAAGAAGGCTTCACAGTGACTGAGAATAAGGGGGGTGAAGGGGAATAGTTAGAGATGTAGAGTTTATAGAAGCAAGAATGTAGAGCTTGTTAGGAAATAAGAGATGGCAGACACTGGATCTGGGATAGTGAGGGGAATGAAGGCCATAAAGATAAGGGCTTGAGAGCAGCCCTAGGAAATTTGGCAGGGAGGTGATCAGATGTCCACAGGGCAAGAAGAAATTGGTTTGGTGGGACACCCCCCCCAAAAGGTCAGAAGTTTACAGAGAGAAAGGTCAGAAGCCTTCGTGAGGAAAACAACAAATCTTCATCCCACAACCCACTATGCACGCACAAGAGGGGAGGGTCTGCATGCTAATGAACTCTTGGGGCTGTAATGAATAAGTATCCGAATTCCGGGAAAACTATTGGTTATGTATTAGTTCAGCCTATATCTGTAGCACGATTTTTCCAAACGGTGTGCAAGTTAGGCAGATCTATCCCCTCTGCACCCAGTGTCTGCACAGCACTGAATAAACCATACTTGCTTTGTAATCTTACTTGGGTTACAGAGTTTGATTCCAACATCACACTCAATCCCTTCATCAAGATTGTTAATAAAGATGCTAAATAGAAGCGGTCCCAATACCGAGCTCTGGGGAACACTGCTCGTGACCAGCCGCCAACTGGATTTAACTCCATTGACCAAAACTCTTTGGGCCTGGCCATCCAGCCAATGTTTCACCTAGCAGAGCATACGCCCGTTCAAGCAGTGGGCAGCCAGCTTCTCCATGAAGATGTTGTGGGGGACAGAGTCAAAGGTTTTACTGAAGTCCAGGTAGACCGCATCGACAGCCTTACCTTCATCCACTAAGCGGGTCACCTTGTCATAGAATGAAATCAGGTTTGTCAGACAGGATCTATCATTCATAAACCCATGCTGACTGGGCCTGATCCCCTGGTAGACCTTTAACTGGTCCATGATGGCTCCCAAAATTATCCGTTCCATAATGTTCCCCGGCACCAAGGTGAGACTCATAGGTCTGTAGCTACCAGGATCATCTTTCCAGCCTTTTCTGGAGATGGGCATCACATTTGCCAGTCCCCAGTCCACCGGCACATTTTTGGTTAGCCAGGACTGCTGAAGAATGATGGAGAGTGGCTTGGCAAGCATATCTGCCAACTCCCTCAGCACTCTAGGGTGCAATCCTTCCAGCCCCATGGACTTGTGAGCATCCAGCTTTTGGAGCAGGTCCAAAACCATCTCCTTGTGGATTGTGCAGGGCCTATTCTGTTCCCCATCCCTATCTACCAGCGCATGGAGCTGTGTTCCCAGGGAATAACAAGTCTTACTACTAAATACTGAGGCAAAGAAGGCATTAAGTACCTCAGCCTTATCCTGATCCTTGGTCACCAAGTTGCCCTTGGTGTCCAAAAAGGGATAGAGATTCTCTCTAGCCCTCCTCTTGCTGTTGATATATTTATAGAAATATTTATTTTCCTTTACCTTAGTGGTCAAGTTCAGTTCTAGCTGGGCTTTGGCTTTTCTAATGTTCTCCCTTCACAGCTTCGCTATATACCTGTAATCATCATAAGCAGCTTGCCCACTCTTCCAGAGACCATAAACTTTCCTCTTGAGTTCCAAGCCAAAGATCTCTGCTCAGCTAGTCTGGCCTCCTTAGCTGTCCATTTGTGTTCCGTGATTTGGGGATGTTCAGCTCCTGCACCTTTAAAATTACTTCCTTAAAGTATTCCAGCCTTCCTGGGCTTCTTATGCTCTCCAAAACTACCTCCCAAGGGACCCTTCTCAACTATGGTTGAGAACCTTTGCCTGTCACCACAAAGCTCTGAAGTCCTTTTTCACAGTCCTTAGGGAACTTCTTCCTATATCATCGCTGCCTACCTGAAACAATAGGGGATAGTAATCTGTGGGCCAAACTAGAAAAGGAAGTTTCTTCCTTATGTCTTTAACCTGGGCTCCCAGAAAGCAACAGACCTCCCTGTGTAGATGGTCTGGCCTACATATTTGCCCTTCTGCTTCCTTCAGCAGAGTCACCAATGACAATGACCCATCATTTTTTCTTTGTCAATGAGGTTTTAATGCTAAGTGAGGTCTGGTTCAGCTTTGGTGACACCACCAGCTGGAGAGAACCATCATCATCACCATTGTCCAATTGTCCCTGCAGAGTACCTGTTCCGCAGGGACAGCTGGGGGGGGGGAGGCAGAGGAATCTCTGGGAGAGTGTGCCTACATCACCAAGCAGAGAACTTTCCCACTGCCCCACACCCCCTAATTCTTCACCATTTTTGCTAGGAGGAGGAGATGATAGGGGGTTCACTGTAGCAGGAACACCATCTGCCTGCTGATTCCCCTCTGTCACCTGTTTGCAAGGCGGCAGGGGGTGATGAGCTCCATGTGGAGCCTCAGCTGGCTGCCAAGATCTTGGGGCTCATAGAATCATAGAATCACAAGGTTGGAAACGACCTATAAGATCATCCAGTCCAACCGTCTCCTCATCACCATTGCCACCACTAGTACTAAACCATATCACGCAGCATGTCATCCAGACGCCTCTTGAACACTGCCAGGGACAGCGACTCCACCACCTCCCTGGGCAGCCATTCCAGTGCCTGACCACTCTCTGAGAGAAGTTCTTCCTTATGTCCAACCTAAACCTCCTCTGATACAACTTGTGGCCATTGCCCCATGTCCTGCTTGTTGCCTGGGAGAAGAGGCCAAATCCCTCTTCACCACAACCTCCCTTCAGGAAGTTGTAGAGTGCAGTGAGGTCTCCCCTGAGCCTCCTCTTCTCCAGACTGAACAATCCCAGCTCCCTCAGCCGCTCGATAGGGTTTGGCACTCTCCTTCTCACATTCCTTTATGCTCCTCAGCCTCTCCACCTCCTCCTTCAGGTCAGCCACAAGTTAGAGTAATTCATTTAGGTGGTTGCATCTTGCACAAGTGCTGTCTCCCTCACCTAGCACTGCAAAGGCCAGGCTCTGGCGCTCACTATAGCCAGAGACCTGTACACTAGTATCTTGTTGTGGGACCTCAGCCTGAATCTCCACATTTTTCTTAGCAGCAGCCTTCCTTTCATGTGTGCATGGGACCTCTGTGTGGGTCTCCACATTTTTCCTGGCAGTAGCCTTCCACTGGGGTGCAGCCATGACAAACCAGCAGACTCACCAGCACTATTCGGGTAGCCTTAATGGGGTGTGATTGATCAGCCCTGCCCTGCTGCTGGTAGTGCTGGCACCGCCCTCATCCCATTACCAGCCCGTTAACGGGTGCCCTCGCACTTATCGCTCTCTTCATAGTGATAACAATCCTCCTCACTGTGTAGTCCTGTGAATTGTCCTGTGGCTTACAATTTCCCCTTGTTCAAATGGTCCACATGATTCACACATCCCAACTCCTCCTCTCTGCCCCTGCTCCCAGAGGCTTTTTCTAGGTAGAGGGCATGGATGCAGAGCCGTTGCCCTGGTAACGCCCACTTCACGTCAGCCGCTCTCCCTAGAGCTCCTCTGTTGTCTCAGGGTTCCCTGGATGAAGGAACCGACTGAAACCCTTCTGTACCTCGCGGTCAGTCGCGGTTATGACCGGGACAGCTCCGAAGCAGCGAACCTCGGTGATCAAGGGCTTCTTCCGGGTTGTTGAGCAAGCAGTTTGAGCAGAATTACAACTCGTTTGTTTTGGAGTAAATATGAAACAAATATTTGACCCAGGAAGATCCAGCTTCCTTAGAATTTATACTTACACGTTTTAAGTATATTTAAAAAAAAATGATAAAGAGAAATATTTACATTTCTATGGTAAAAACATGATCATAAGTCAGTGTATTTCTACCACTTTTATTGTTGTTGACTGTTAATGATAACTGTTAAGATGTAATGCGATTGTTCTAGAGCTAAAAATCTGGGTTATCTTCCCGGATATGGCAATATGTATATATGTGTACAAAGCTTGCCAAACCTTTCAGCCATGCTGAAGGAGCTTAATTAAAGTTCATGGACAAATTAAAAGGGAGGAGAAAATAGAGCAGCAAGAAATGCATTAATTAAGAAAACCTGTATCTTAAAAAGAGCAGACCCAAGGGTATCAATACAGTAATAAGTAACAGCAGGGGTGACCATAAGGCAGAAGATAAAATAGAGTAATATGGGGTAGAGAGCAAGCTGTCCAGGTGTAAAAATGTTATAAAGTCCATTACAGTGTGGCTCAAGAGTGGCACTGAAGAACTCCAACTGAGCTGTTTGGGTAAGGATATCCTTCACCTATGTCAAGGAAAAGTCCCATGGAAGTACCTCATGTCTGATACCAGAATGATTTTTTGTTATCTTCCTCACAGTGATACTATAGTTTTGTTCTTGTTTGTTTTTTCCCAGGCTTTCAGATCTATTTAATAAATTGAAGTCAAGGTGTATTCCTTAATTTGAAACAACTAGAGTGTATTTTGTTCAAATGAAGAGAACAGATTTTTTATATTTTTAATTACTTTAGCATTTTTATAAGACTGAATTTTCTAGAAGGCAATATGATTTCAGGATACTTTCAACCTCTAGGCTTAAAAAAAAAAAAAAAAAAAAAAAAAGTGGCCTGATTTCTATTTCCCATATTATCTTCAGTTTCTTACAATTTATTTTTCAGTTTTTCTTCTGTTCCTTCATCCTTGCTTTTCAGGTTTGTGATAGCAAGACCTGAATATTGGGTAGGATGCAGTAATAGTCTAGCCAACTTTCCTTTAAAGAAGAAATAGACACTTCTTGAGGTTGTTTCATTTAATTTTTGTGTGTATGTGTTTCTGTATTAATAGGTAGTTCATCAAAAACTTTTACATCTGAGACTTGTTGGGTAGAATCTCTAACTGTCTCATGCTAATGTAAGAAAATTTGCTGTTTCAAACTACTGACAATTTTTTATTACAAATATAGTTACTCTGCTATGGTAACATCAGCTGTAGCAAGGCTTTAGTAATGGCAAAATATGTAGTGGACCAAAGACCACTTTTATAGTCCCTATGAATTTCTTTCTTTGACAACTGCTTTGTTCATGCATAGAGATAGATAGGATTTAAGACATTGTCTATATTTTCAGAAACTACTTGAAACAGCTGTTATCAAATCAGGACAATAACTCAATTTTAATTATAATACTTTTAATAAGTTCGATCTTAAACAACTGTCCTTGTTTCCAGTTTAAAAAATGTAATGGGATAGTTAATGTAAAAATGTTCTTTTCTTCATCTTCTCCCATGAGAGACTTGGGATTGGGGAAGATAGCAAGTGCCTGTCAGTACCAGCAATGTTATGATCTGGGTCTTTTACGATTTACTAATTTTAATTTTTCTCTTCTTTCTCTGATCATCCTTTCACTGTTCTCCATTTCTAGGAATAACAGAAAGTATTATGAGAAAGAAATTAAAATGATGAAATAGGGACACTTTAAATAAATGAAAAAAAAAAAAAAACAGAAGAAAATTCTGATTTTTATTTTTACATATTTTGAATGTAAAACTCATTGTTATTGTCAATACGATCAGCAGTTGTCACATAAAACAGCTTTATATTCACAGTTCTAAAGCAAGTGAAAATCCAGTTACTGTGATGGTGTAACTACAATGTTCCTGTCAGGTTTTCAGAATGCTGTGGAATTCATTTTTTCATGGGCAGGTTGCACAACAAGCATTCATTTTTTGACCATTATGTGATATTTCTACAAAGTTACCTTTTATATTTATATTTAAAATTGTTTCTCAATATTTTCCTCACCTAACTTAAATTCAGTATTTGTTTCAACCTTGAGCTTCCTTAGACATGAAGTTGAAAGCTTCAAATGTTTTAGAACCTCATCCTTTTTAACTTTTACTCATTTGAATGCTAGTGTCTTAGAAGCTCAAACAATGTTGGTTGTTTATAATGCCTTAGATATTCAAATTGGCTTTATGTCTTCTTTTTGTTATGCAAATTTATAAACTTTATATATCACATGGTTTATCTACATTAATAGACATTTCACTAACAAGACTTATAGGAATAAACTCCAAAGATGCACATTTTTAGTGCCTTGAATTATCATAAAAACATAAAAATAATGTGTACTGCTTTGCTTTAATCAGATCCATTTTTATTGTGGTTGTTGAAAAGCCCTTTTACATTCCATTCTGTGTCTGGAGGTCTGTGTATAAAACTGATTCAGGAAAAAAAAAAAAAAAAAAGTGAAGACACCTGCTGGCTTATAACACAAATAATAAAATATCTTAGAGCCTGCTGAAAGGAGAATTGGAACAATATGTCATTACTGAAGGCTCACTTGCAAGTTCTAATGTATTATAATGAAAACAGTATGACAAACCTAATGAGACAGTGAAGATTTGGGTAATTGTTCCTACAATGTATGGTAACTTTTTCAGCCGTTATTGGCAAACATAAAACCTAATGAGATTTTATTAATTTAAATGCAGTACATCTGCAAAACATTTCCTTAGTTGCAGTCTCCTCTGATAATCTTCCTTCCCACATGTACTTGAGCCTTTTAAGTTAATTGTTCTTCATAGTATACTTTCTAAACAAAATATACAAAACCCTTACTATAAATGTGCATTAATTCATTTTGCCAAGCTTACTTCTTGTGGGTATGGTATCCAGTGCTTGTTGGATAGACTACAGTTTTCTTGTCTCCGTTTGAAAATACACATAATACAACCTGTATTTTTACTTTGAATATGAATAAGGCAGTAGCTTCATTTAGATCCCACTTTTGCCACTGTTGCCATTCTTCTGAGCACCCTGCAGAAGTGAATCAAACTTTGTAAGAGTAATATTTACTGTAGCTGAATAATGTGAATACAGCCATGGTTTAGTACTTAAATTTATCTCTGTACAAGCTTGCCAATAATTATGCTCGTATTATCTGCCTTTTTCTTTTCTCAGCTTAATAAAGCAAAAATATTTTGAGGAAGATTTCATAAATGATCTACCATGTGATATAAATTTTCATTGTTTAACATCTCTTACTCTAACCAAGCATGATAACCAAGTTATTGTAGCATCATTTTTTTTTTACCTAACTAGTGATTAAACTTCACTATTACACTGTGATATTCATCAGGGCTTTCACAGAGCTTTTGATTCTGGATCGCTCTATAAGTTCTGTTTTTGAATTCATGAATCTTCTTACAGCTACCTAATCAACAGCTCAGGTTCAGTGTGTCTGAAACAGAGTCTTTTTAATTCCTTTCATATCACTATTCTGCCCTATTTTAGCCACATAAATGTTTCTGGTCTGACTGAATACAGTCTTTGGTCTGAACCTCCTTCCAGATTCTCATATTTGGTTTATCTGTACATTTTCTGCATATTGGTTGCAAGATTAGACCTTTTTAATGCAGCCACATCTTAATTCATTTGTTAAATATTCAGATAAAATTTCTAAATACTTGAACTGATACATTTGCCAGGACAACACAAGTCACGAATGAAACAACAACTGAGATGCTATTCTTTCATGTTTTTGTCAATTTATTATTATTATTTTTAATTAGTAATTTTTATCTAATTTAGAGGTCTCCATTTCTTTGGTGTAGAAGATGTTCTGCTTGTGTTAAGGGTGTACTGAAGGGATACAAGTAGATTCATTTGTGATAAATAAGCAAGATATGGATCTACAAATTGAAACTAGTTATGCTATATACTCAGAGGAAAGATGTAGGCATCTCAGAAGAGAAACGTCTAGGAAAGATCACATAAATTGCCTTCTGAAAGCACTATTTCTCTCCACTATCTATAAAAGAAGAAAATGGTAGCTAGCTTAGACCTTGACGTTACATTTCATATATACATGTATTTCAGGTATGATGAATTCCAAAAATAACATTGCAAAAACTTTACTCCCTTCTCTTCATAATTTTACACCTTCCTCTCTAGTCTGGGAGATCTCTCAAATTGTTCTGTTCAATTTTTAATATACAATTAAAAAAAAAAAAAGTAAAATACAGTCTGATTATAATTATTTTCATGAAAATAGACATATACAGAATGATGCCCTTGCCACAGTGATGAATCTGTTACTTGGTTGCTCAGAATTAAATGTACTTCTGATAGTGCTGATTTCTGGTTTGTTCTCTCCATCCATTGTATTTAGTGTTGTATCTTTTTCAAGTTACAATGTCATAAAAGTATGACAAGAAAAGTCTTGACTTTGCAGTCTTGGATGAAAGAGCATTTCTGGATGAAGGTACTCATAATACACTGCCAAATCATGGCACAAAAAGCAATAGAGCTGTCATGAAGTTCAAAAATTATATTGTCTCTGTTAGAATAACTCTGAAGAGATCATATTCACTTTTCCCTTGAGTTTTGCAGGTCATTTCGGATTTATAGCATAGCTTTTTATTACAGTTTGTAAAACTTCAGGGAATGCAGTCATCCTTATCAAGTATTCTTGTACTTGTTCAGGTAGTTCTGCAGCACAATAACACGTGTGCTGAAATTAATTGAATGATTTCTGTTAATTGCATGTCATATTTTGCATTTCATACACATGTTCTGAGAGACAGGACACAGGCCTCAAATTCAAAGTGAGTTGCATGCTTAGAAAGCGCACAGCAACTGTGTCTACAGGAGGCACTGTTAACAAGAACCAGTGCTCTTCCAGCTTAATTTTTATTGGAACTACACTTGGCAACAGTAATACTGTGATCTTAATCTTTCCCTCATTTAGTGAAATGATGGAATGCGAACTCTGAGTACTTGAAACTTACTCCTAGTGTATATGAAAACTGAATTTTCTACAAAATTTTGAATTTCTTATGAAAGAATTCTACACATCTGCAGTTTGCATAGGGAATGTTTGGTGATATGACAAAGATGAAATAGGAAAGTGTCTCTCTTCCTAAACTAGTCTAATTCACAACTGCTGGGAAATTATACAGACTAGAAATTTACTGCAGACATTAACTTCCTAATAGAGGTGAGAGCAGCTGAAGGCAGATATAGTATTCTATGAATGCTCCTAACCAGTTTCCAATAGCAGATGAATGCTACCTTTCTTGTGATCTCTGCAATTTAGATACTAATACTTATTTTTTTCCCATTCCCATATCTGAATGTTGAAATATTAAATATTTTTGAAAGCATTAGAATAATGCTGTTTGGTAATAATAATTCTTAATTCTAGTAACACTCAGTATATCTGAAAAGACAGAAAAAACAGCTTTAGATTAAAGCTTGAGTATAACTTCTTATGCAAATCTTACCAGCAAAGTACTTTGGATTCTTCAGTTTCTGATCCTGCAGCATTTGTATGACTGCACACATCCAAAATAGGATGAAAGGACTGTCTGCATTTATCAGGCCCCTGTGGGCTAATTGTAGAGTAAATTATATTAAATAACCAGTCAGGAAGAAGAATTAAAAATGGAGGCTAGTCTGCCAGCCAGCAAAGCAGCCAAGGGAAACTTTAATAAGCAACTGTCAGCCTCCTTTTTACCCCAATGACTGCATAAAATAAAAACGATCTTGGAGGCCTGCCAGGGAAAGGAAGCTCTAAGGTTAGTAGATGTATGACAGCTTTCTTCTCTTTTTTTTTTTTTTTCTTAAAAAACAATAGTTTCACAAAATTCCCTCATATATTACGCTACATTTAAGGTTTTGTTTGTTTGTTTGTTTGTTTGTTTGTTTGTTTTTCCTCAATATAGAAGGGAAGTAGAGCTAAGTGACACCTAAAATTTTTTGTTCCCCAAACCTGTGAAAAGTGAAATTTTGCAGGCATATATCTATGGAAAATATTTTTACTCATTAATTCTATACTGTTATTAGGCCATTGTAAGTTGATTGAGACCTCTGGGGGTCTCCAAAACTAGATAAAGTTCATTTTTAGGTCAGACTGCTCAAGACCCTTATCCCTGATCTTATTTCTATTCTCGTTTTTAAGTGAAACTCCCATAGATTCCTTCACCTGAGCAATGAATCTTACTTTCTTAACCTGTTGTGCCTCAGATGAACTCTTTGTTGTATAATACTTACTATTTTAATAACAGTATATGCATTATGCATTTGCATTACTAAGACATTTGTTTAACTTTGGACTTAGCTTTCATACAAACACTGTCACACACTCCTGAAAATGTCACACACTCCTAGGCCCTCATCCTCACTTGTTTGGCAAGTTTGGGTCCTCTGTCCTGGTTCTATCCTGTCCCAGCTGTTGCTGCGTGACAGATGGCAGCAGTGGGGCAGTGTGACAAAATGGTGTCTGAACTGGAAATGTGCATGAAGCAGAAGCATGTGTCACTGAATTCCTACATTATCAATGCTTGCTGAACATTTATGGAGACCATATAGTGGATGTAAGCACAGTGAAGTGGTAGGTAGTGAATTACAGCTCTAGCAACAGTGACAGTGGGTTGAATGTGGCTTGCAGGCTCTTGTTCGTTGCTTGTGAAAATGCACAGCTAATGGTAATGACTGTTGAAAAACAGCGTTTGGTAGATGAGAATTTGCACTATCAAATAGTGTTATTGTGCTCTTTGTCATAGTTTCCATGGAAATAAACAGGAGGCAATACTTTCAGGGTGATCTGTGTTTATGTGCCTTTCTGCAGGTATCCCCATTTGATCTTTATCTGATTAAAGTTGTGTATTTTACTGTGGGCTGTAATGTCACCCAAACCTGATATACTTTTCCACACAAAATCTCCATTAGCAAAACCTGTAAAATGCAACCTCAACTCTACACATCTTAAATTCTTGTTTTCTTAACAGGTGATATTTTGCAGCTCTTATTACTTAAAAATCTGACCTTTATTAGAAAGTAATACTGCCTTGTGCTTAACAGGAATAACCTACCAAATCAAGAGCAGATGATCCCATGCTATGACTAAGACTTAAAAGGGAAAGTAAGTTTCCGTCCATTTTCTCTGAAACACATAATATCTAATTCATGTGCTATAAAAATAGTAATTGAAAATTGTGCAGTAAATTCATTGATTAAACGCAATTCCAAAATAAGCAGTGAAAATTGACAGCTGATGGATTCCATATATATACATACATATATAGATATATATGAGAGAATTTACTTGTTATTTAACTGATTTTAATATTCTTTAAATGGTGATTTGAAATTCACATGTTACTCATATGTTTAAAGGAATCTTATTTACAGAGCAAGTGTATTTTTTAATGAAAATGCATGCCTTATTTTGACTGTTAGTATCTCTCCTTTATTTGAAACTAACAATTTGAAATTGACAGTTTACTGCACAGTGAGGATACTACTGCAATTACAGCACTTATCAAGAGGTTTCGGTTTTAAAAATTTTGAAACCTTTTCCTGTTGACTATAACTTTTTAACTTCAGTTAAGTGAAATATTTCTTCTGAATGAGCTAGTGAATGCCTGGTAGATGATGAAGAAAAAATAGGTGAAAGTCTCCCACGAGTCTTATGAATGTCAAACTTAGGTACTATAACTAGCAAGAAAACAGATGGCTCCATAGCACAGAAGCATTTTAAAATAAACATTAATACAAGTTGGGATAAAATTCTTATTAAAAATGCAGTTTTAATCATGTTAACTGTTGTTGACATTGGTACTTAAAACTGTTTCATAGATCCTTATGAAACAAAAAAAAATCTAATTAATGCAAGATATGATGAATGTATGCCATTAACTGTATTATTTACAGTAAATAGTCATCTCCTGAAAAAATGAGTATTATTTTGGTTTCATGAAACATAGTCTATAAATATTTTTAATTGCTTTCGTGATATTTTCAGTCTGCTTTTTACTAATGTCTAGTCATTTGCTTGTTCTGAAATATGTTTGCTGATTTATATGTCATGCTAAACTTAGGTATCTTCTGTAAGGAATGATGTGATTCTTTGGCTTTGTAATCATAAGTGTTTAATTGACCATTAAAAAAGGCAGCCATTTCTTTATAGTCAACTTGACTAGACACAAGAAAATCAGAATTTGTTTTTATTATTACATTCTAATGGCTACGCTATGGTAGTAGAGTGCAATATCATAAAGGATGTAATTGGCACACCACCTAGAAGGTCAGCTTTGAAATAAGATTTTTGCCTGAGGTTATGCTGTTTCCTCTGAATGAGCAGTTTTGTCATGAATTCACATTCAGCAGAAGAAAAGTATTGATCAGCCTATTTTCGTAGACTACGAAACAGATGATGTTTTGGAAAATGCATTTCTTGCATTTTTTGTACTTCAGTACAAAGACTTACTTTTTTGTACTTCATTTTAGACACATCCAATAGAACAATGGCAAATAAAAAATGCCTAGTTTCACATGTTTAATAAATAAAATACATAGGAACTCATCAGCTTGAATGTGCAGGACTGTACAATAAGGACATTTCATCTTCCCCATGGAAGACATAGGTTTAATTCATGTGCTTTCGTTGGATGAAATGGCATATTCTTGAATTCAGTGAACAGCCATGAAGTTAACAAGAATAGTACTGATTTCTGTCAACGGTGAACTTCAGCACCCAGAGCTTTAGACCAATCCTTCTAATATATTGCCATCCTGAGAGGAAGGTGACTCAAGTGATATTTCAATGTGCCTTACTCCAATGTATCTGCATAGTTAGGTTGGAAAGTTTAATTGTCATCTCAAATACGAATCTGGAATTGCAAGGTAGTAAATCGGGAATCTAGCCTGGGGTTTTGACACACCAGAAAACTTGGAAGCCAGTGTACCAAACACAAAGAGTGAATAAGATATTTCAATTTTAGAAAATCACTCATTTTGCCTGTGAATTCCTTCAGTTCCGCTGATACAAGTCCTACTCATCTCAGTAATTCTGTCTACAATACAGATATCCAAATTCAGGTAACAGTAGAATCATTAATTGCTTAGGTTGAAGGAACCTTAAAGATCATCTAGTTCCAAACCACTTGCCGT
>NW_024967572.1:0-3838 GCF_019238085.1 Lagopus leucura
GGATGTGGCTCTGAGGGCTGTGGGCAGGTGGGGGGTGGATGGTGGGATCTGGGGATCTTAGAGGTCTTTGCCAGCCACAGGGACGCTGTGATTCTGTGAATCGAGTCATTTATTGTAGCGAGAGGTAATGAGCAGCAAGCAACAAAATCACGTAAGCACATAAACACTTGACTGGGATACTGATGGCACCGGGCCCCTCACCCTGCGCTGGCTGCAAGAGCTTCCATCCTGCTGCCTGGGTGCCCTCGGCCCCTGTGAGGTGTGATGGCGTCACAGAGGGTGGCACGGAATGGCCACTGTGACCCAGGGGGTGCAGAACAGAGCCAAGGCTGTGGGGCTCAGGCCGAGCTCAGTGCGACCTGGTGAGGTGAGCAGGGAGGAAGGGGCTGCCTGAGGCTGCCCAGGGAGGAGGGTTCCCCAGCGCTCGGGGCCTGAGCTGAGAACTCAGCCTCGTCCCGCTTCTCCCCTAGGTTGTCACGCGGAGGACGAAGCCCAGCACTGATGGGACAGAGACTCTGCAAGTGGTTTCAGTCAACTGCGGAGACGCAGGAGGCCGCCGGCTCGAGGGGGCCAGGTGAGAGCAAAGAATCCCTGCACGCAGGGCAGAGGGGTGCTGGGGGTCTGCCAGCGGCAGAGAGGGGAGGTGGGGGCACGCAGGGCCCCTCTGCTCCTTGGCCAGGGGAGCCGCGGTTGGGCTGTGGCCGCCTGCTGGCAGCACTGGGCCTGCAGTGCCTCTTCCTCTCCACGGGCACGGCCGGCACACAGCAGCCCCTGGGACAGCCCCCAGGGCACCTGGCTGCGCAGGCCGCTCACTGCTGTGCCTCTCTCCTCTCCAGCATGCGTGCTCTGCGGCCGAGTGGATCAGGACTCGAGCATCCTTGGGGAAATGGAAGAGCACCGTGGATTCTGTTTCCATAAGTTTTGTGTGGTGAGTTCCCACGTGCCTCCTGACACCTTCCTTCACCCAGAGATTTCCTCCTTTCTGCCCTAACAAGAGCCTGCTCTTTCCTCTTGTACAGATATTTATCAATGATCTTTGTGAAGATGTGGGAGACCACATTGGCCTAACTTTTGGGATTAAAGACCTGATACTCAAATTGAGACAGGCAGAACAGACGGTGAGCACCGGACTGGAACAGGGAGCTTGGCGCCCGGAGAGGCGTGGAGAGCTTAGCCTGGTCCAGGGAAAGCAATCCCAGCCCTTCCAGCCAGCCCCAAGAGAAATCCCTGCTCTTGCAGATGAGCCCTGTTCAGCAGGCAGCTCTGCAGAGTGCCACCCAGCCCTGCCTCCATCCCGTGCCCTGCACAGAGGTGCGGGGCCCGCTGCGTAGGCCCTGAGCCTGCAGCTGATGGGAAATGCTCTGCTCTTTACAGCTCTGCTTCGTTTGTGGCAAGAGGGGGGCCTTCGTCACCTGTGCAGAGATGGGCTGTGACCGCAGCTTCCATCTCCCCTGCGCTTCCAAGGGTGAATGCGTCACCCAGTACTTTGGAGAGTTCAGGTAAGGGCTGCCAGGCATCGCCTGCGAGCCTCCAACCTCTGCTTCAGCACCAGCCAAAGAAGTGAGGAGCGCGCCCTGACACCTCCCAGCAGCCTGACAGAGCCAGAGCCAAGGCCTGGGGCTCCTTCCTGTTCCTCTGCCCTCCTCGCAGCACTTCTCACCTTGTCCGTCCCTCCCATCTTCCCCCAGGTCCTTCTGCATGGAGCATTGCCCACAGCAGACAGCGGAAGCAGCGCCGGCGCAGGACACGACCTGCATCATCTGCATGGACCCCGTGGGGGACAGCGTGTCCTACAGCACCATGGTGTGCCCAGCCTGCCAAAACGCCTGGTTCCACCGGGCTTGCATCCAGGTAGGAGCCTTCCCCTCACCCCATGAGCACGGCAGGTGCTCAGCAGCACCAGGCCTGGCTCACACTCACCCTGTTCTGTTTCTGCTGCAGGAACAGGCCATGAACGCCGGTTGTTATCAATTCCGATGCCCCCACTGCAGAGACAGATACACGTTTATTATGGACATGCGCTCTATGGGGATCCGAATCCCAGTCAGGTTGGTGTCTTTCAGCCGGCTCTTGAGATGTGAGGGCACACGAGCTGTCCTTGGCAAGGGACTGCCCCAGCTGGCCTGGCCCTTTGCAGCCATTCACGTGGGCCTCAGCATCACTGGGAAGCTGGAACTGGGTGTCGGGAGGAAGGGGAGGGATGCCATGGATTAGTTTTAGTCCTGGGGCAGTCAGTGCTCATTCCATTCCCTCCTTTCCTTGGCAGACAACCAACATGGGAAGACAGCGATGCCTACATGTCTCTTGGAGTTAGGCACCGGCGCTGTGATGCCAGTGATTGCCGTTACCCCGGCGGCAGGGAGCAGGCAGAGAGAGTGGGGTGAGTTCCCTCAGCAGCCCTCTGGGGCTCGGCGTGGGATCGCAGCCTCACCACAGGCTGGGAGAGCACAGACTGGGCACCAGAGCTGTGCCGGGCGCTCCCTGGCTCAGCTCACTTTGTCCTCACGGCCACAACCCGTTTGTTTCCCCAGGTCCTGGCAGCTGCTCCTCTGCAGCTCCTGTGCCGCACAAGGCACTCACCAGTGCTGCTCCAACTTGAGTCACAGCACAACCAGCTGGGAGTGCAGCGCCTGTGCTGGAGAGGACACCGGTAAGAGGCAAACAGCCGCGTGCAGCTGGGCTGGGGCCAGGCGAGGCCTGGCAGCGGCTGCTGAGGGCTGCCTGGCTCAAATCCCTCTAGCCCAGCACCAATGGGAGTCAGTTCACCCCGTGGCTGCAATTCCATCCTGCTCACTTTCCTGCCTCTCCTTACAGCCTCTAGCACCAACTCAGGCCTTCCTGGCTGCAGCACCACCAGCCAGGCACCATCGGGGCCAGATAACTCTTCCCCCGGGCCTGAGAGCAGCGGCCTGTCCAGCCAGCGCAGGTCAGACCGGAGGAGAATCCGCCCGCGTGCACAGCGGGATGAAGATGAGCCGCGACGACACCGTGGGAGCAGCCGTAATGCTGCCCCAACTGTTGGGAGCCGCACTCCAAACGCTGCCAGCCAGGAGACATCAGCGTCCTTGAGGCGCAGACAGGGACAGCGGGCCCGGACAAGGAGCCGCTCTCCATTGCAGCGCCGGGCCCCAGATTCTCCAAGCCAGCCCCGAACACACCGTGGGAGCAGGCAGGCACCAGCCTCAAGCGCTGAGAGCTGCACCCACACAAACTCAAGACAGGGAGCACCGCGGTCCTCAAGGGTTTCCATGGCAGCTGAAAGAACACAGTCCAGGCAGACACGGCGGGCCAGGACTCGGAGCCGCTCCCCTCTGGAACATCGGGCTGCAGAGACCAACAGCCAGCCCCAAAGACGCCGCAGGAGCCGGTCCAGGTGGCCAGGGCCAGCCCGGGGACGAAGCCGCTCCCGGGTTCCACGTCGGGCCCGGAACATCAACCGCCGGCCCCACTGAGCCGTGTGCCAGCTCCAATTGTTATGTAAAGTCACCACAATCCATCAATAAAAGTGACAGTTCCATCATGCCACTGTCAGTTTGGTTCTTCTCTGCCTTTCCTGAGGTGGGCAGCTTTAGGGGCTGCAACCACGGGCATCTCTTCTCCCCAGCACCCAACCCACTCCTTCCTCCCCCCAGCCCGGTTCAGGCTGAGCTGGGTTCTGGCCCCGACTCCAGCAGGCGCAACGTTTTAACACACAACGTGGCGGAGGCCAGGCTGGCAGCTGCAGCCCATTCTGGGGGTGTTTCTGTCATCGTGGGGATGTCGCTGTGTTTGGGACACGCGGGCAGCCCCACGGCTGCTGCCGGCTGTGGGTGGGCTGGGACCCAGGCTTTCCTCCTGC
>NW_024967573.1:0-3180 GCF_019238085.1 Lagopus leucura
GCTGTGTTATCCCCTGTGAGAGGGGACTAGTAGAGTGATTGATAGAGCACTACTGAAGCAAACACTAATGGAGCCATTACATTTGGATAAAATTATGGTATTAGAGGAGATGGGAGATAAAGTGAAGACGAGGGCGATGTCTATAAAAGTGAATCTTTAAAAAAAATTGCAGAAATCAACAATGTATAAAAAAAAGAAAAACGGGGGAATTGTGAGAATCAAGTGTTGTTTCTGCATTAGAATTGTATAATATTATTTTTATTTTATGATCTCTGCTATCACAGTTCTTTTTGGGAGTCCCTCTACTTAACTTGGGGAAGATCTCTGATAAGTTTACATCACTTATCGTATAGACCAACCTTCCCAGTGTGGAAATCAAGTGTTGTTTCTGCATTACAATTGTATAATGTTATTTTTATTTTATGATCTCCTCTATCGTAGTTCCCAGGAACACACTCTGTATATATGTGTATATATGTATATTTTGTCATACACACTGCAAGAATATCCTGCACGAGAGCAAACCAGAGAACAAGTCATGGCATGCCCGAGGAAGCGCCTGAAGAGACATTGGGAAGACCTGACATCATCCCCCAGTGCTCTTTGTTTAACGATGATGACTTTAAAGAAAATCACCGTATCAATAGGGCAAGGAGAGCACCGAGACATCTTGGAAACAACAGGATGACTACTGACTGGCACCAGATAACAAATAAATTAACAAGTAAATAGCAAATGTAAACCTTCTGATAAGATTGTGAACTTGGAGTACCCAGCCATTGGGGAAACAGGGGAGGGGGAATGCAAGGGGGAGAAAACAGGGTATAAAGGCTGTCATGTTGTGTCCATAGGCGTGCTCCTACTTGTGGGACGCCGCCATTGCAATCGCGAATAAATTCTGCTTTTATCAGAGATACCGTCCTGACAAAATTACTTGGATTATTTCCAACACACAAGCAATAATTTTATAACAGAAATCCTTAACAATCACAAAGATAACGACAATGAATAACCAGTTTGTACGTTTACTTGTTACATGATCCTACCAGGCCCCTTCCTGGCAGCTAACTGCAAATGCCCCCCAGTACATTTTTGTTGTGATGATTTTTCCAAAGGATTTCAAAGCTTACATTCCCAAGCACATTATAGCCTCACTCCTGCATGATTTCAACCGTGAGGTTCTTACAGTTCACAGGATACCACCTCAAGTGGGACCCTGCTCCCAAGGGTTGTCCTCCCACAAGGATCGCCATGACCGAACCTCCAGCTATGGATCCACCCTCAAGGGGAGCACCCTCGCTCCTTCACCCTTCAAGATGCGTAGAGTTTAAACATTGCCAAATGAAACTAGGAGCCCACTTTTGCCCCACAGAAAATGCAACAGAACAGGAAGCACTCCTCCCCAGACACAAACCCCCGGTTAACCCGAGGGCAGTCCCTTCTTGCTGACCTTAAAATCTGTAGATCTACAGCAGCAAACTGCACAGCCGGCCCTTGTGTAACACAGAGCTTAACCAAAAGAAGCAAAAAGACCCAGCAGAAAGCGATGCTTCATTAGCGTAACAAAACACAGCCCCCATCCTCCCTCCCTGCCCCCATCCCTCCCTCCCCCGGGTGCAGATGTGCCATGAGAACGAGCTGTAAAACTGCCCAAGGCCCGGCAGCCGGCTCGGGGCGTGCTCGCTGTGGGAATTGCTGCCTGCACCTGAGGCTGTGCCGAAGCGGCCAGAGCCTGGCTGGAAGCCGTCCGGGCAGCACGGCGGTGGCAGGAGGAGCAGCGAGGCCGTGCTGCGGCCAGCTCCGGGCTGAGGGCACTCGGCACCCTCTGCTCTCCGCGACTCCCAGGAGCCCGGTTGCCTGCACCAGAGGCGGGAGCAGCCTGCTCCGCACCCAAGGTAGGAGCCCTTCGCGGCTCGTGCAGAGGAGCGCACGCTTCCTGCCCCCTGCCAGCAGCAGCGGGAGGGGAGCGGGGAGCGTCAGCAGGCGGGGTGGAACCGGCACTGCTGTAGCCCAGGCGGGAGCCCGGTCCCGGCTCCAGCTGCTGCCCAGCATAGCGGGTTTGCTGGACCAGACGAGCTACAACGAGGCGAGCAGCGGCTCCCAGGCGTGTTGCAGCCCGGCTTGGGCTCCGAGGGGCACAGGAAGGGGTTGGAGCTGGGACAGCGAGGAAGTGAGCAGAGGAGCTCAGCGTGCTCTGCTGCCCGGTAGGCTTTCTGTGACACAGCCCAGCTGGGACTGCGCTTCTCCCCCTGGGCCACGGGAGACACGAGATGACCTTGCTCTGCAGCTCTGCACGCATGCATTGATATAAGCTTTAAACTCCCCGATGCTTCCTTTTGAGTGTCTGAATGTGAAGCCTCCAAAGGGGGAAATTGCACTCCCCTCTGTTGGAAATAATCCAAGTAATTTTGTCAGGACGGTATCTCTGATAAAAGCAGAATTTATTCGCGATTGCAATGGCGGCGTCCCACAAGTAGGAGCACGCCTATGGACACAACATGACAGCCTCTATACCCTGTTTTCTCCCCCTTGCATTCCCCCTCCCCTGTTTCCCCACTGGCTGGGTACTCCAAGTTCACAATCTTATCAGAAGGTTTACATTTGCTATTTACTTGTTAATTTATTTGTTATCTGGTGCCAGTCAGTAGTCATCCTGTTGTCTCCAAGATGTCTCGGTGCTCTCCTTGTCCTATCGATATGGTGATTTTCTTTAAAGTCATCCTCGTTAAACAAAGAGCACTGGGGGATGATGTCAGGCCTTCCCTAAGTCTCTTCAGGCGCTTCCTCGGGCATGCCATGGCTTGTTCTCTGGTTTGCTCTCGTGCAGGATATTCTTGCAGTGTGTATGACAAAATATACATATATACACCTATACAGAGTGTGTTCCTGGGAACTACGATAGCGGAGATCATAAAATAAAAATAATATTATACAATTCTAATGCAGAAACAACACTTGATTCCCACAATTCCCCCGTTTTTCTTTTTTATACATTGTTGATTTCTGCAATTCTTTAAGGTTCACTTTTATAGACATCGCCCTCGTCTTCACTTTCTTTATCTCCCATCTCCTCTAATACCATAATTTTATCCAAATGTAATGGCTCCATTAGTGCTTGCTTCAGTAGTGCTCTCTCTATCAATCACTCTACTAGTCCCCTCTCACAGGGGATAACACAGC
>NW_024967574.1:0-1335 GCF_019238085.1 Lagopus leucura
TGGAGCTGGATGAGCACTGTGCTCCTTTGCAACCCAGGCTGTTCTGTTCTATGACACTGCTGGTGGGGCTGGGCTGTCACTGACACCCCACGTGGCACCATGCACTGTGCTGGTGGCATTGGGCTCTCACTCATTGTCCTTTCTGAGCTCACAGCCATCAGCGCTCTGTGCAGAGAATAGAGTTGAGTGCTCACAGATAATTGAAAAATAAATAATGGGAGCAATTAGTTCATTATTTGCAAAATTGTTGTCAACATGTTAATAATTAAGCAGCATCTATATTGCATAGTGTGCCTTTGGTTAATGTGGCAGTGGTTATTAAAATACATTAATGATTCCCAGAAAGTTCATGTAGATACTGCAAATGCCACCACTCAGTTCAGCACATGCCTTTTGTACTCACAGCATCCGCATGCTTTGCAGAAAGGTGCATGCAGGTCATTCTTCTCCAAGCTACATATTTAATGTGTCACTTAATGTGTGTCTTCCTAAAGCCATTTTGCGGTACTGAGGATGCCTGGCAGCCAAATTGTTTGGGATTGGACTCTGCTATGGAAGGACTGATTCAGCCCATAGGTAACTCCAGGAGAACCAGAACATTGGGTGCAACCCATGAACCAAACAGCCCGCTCCTATGGGAGCTCTTTACTGTATCTACAAGTTAAAGAACAAAACCAGGGCTGATAATTGAAATGTACTTTTGTTCTATCTGTAATCATTCCTTTAGTATTCAGTTGCAATTTGTATGATCTTTTTTGTTGTATTGGTTAATTTCCACTTGCTGGTGAGCACTGCTTGCTGGCTTGCATGCAGCTGAGCAGCATGGTTTGCCTTCCCAGCCCACCAGGGATTTATTTTAGCACTGGCTAATTAGGTTTGTTTCCTTCAGCAGGAAGATTTCAGAGTGTTGCAGGGGAAATCCTGGCCGGGTTCTCATCTCACCTGGTTGCTCTTTGCTGGGCTTCTGCTGCTGACTGCTCTCTTTTACAGGCAGCTGCTCTGTGTCCCCTTGGTGCTGGCAGGAGGAAGCCTTGGGTTTCCCTGCTTGAGTCTGCCCTGGTTCTGCTGCCCCAGCAGCGAGAATGCACCCGCTGGCAGGTAAAGGTGCCTTTATTCTGCTTGCTGAGGGTGATCTTGTTTTTCATTCCCTTCCTAACTCACAGCCTGCTTCTGGGGTGGGTGCAGAGGGGACGTGGAGCTTTTGCAATCGTCTTAGACCACAGGCAGCACTAGTTGGGCTGCTCAGGTGAGTTACACCTCATGCTTCTCTTTATAGAGCCATAGAATGGCCTGGGTTGCAAAGGAGCACAGTGCTCATCCAGCTCCAACCCCCTG
>NW_024967575.1:0-1837 GCF_019238085.1 Lagopus leucura
CCCCCCCCCCCCCCCCCCCCCCGACCTGTTTACCTCACACACATCACACTTTGCACTGTACATTTATTATTATTATTATTATTTTTTAACTCGTGTTACCTCCAGACAGACGTACGGACGCCTGCCAACGCGAGCTTTAAATGAAACCTCCTGGCACTCGTTAAAGGAAAAAAAAACAAAACAAAGCAGCAAAGCAAAACAAAAAGATAAAAAAACAGAAAAAAAAAAAAGTTGGAAATCGGGAGATATTTTATTCATTAGATCCTTTTTCTTCCCCCCTCCCCTCCTCTATTTTGAGAACTACACTTACTCTATGGGATTTTCAGAGGTTGTCGTTTGATTTTGTTGTAAATAGCTTCTATTTTATTCTCTAAAAAGAAAAGAAGAAAGAAAAGAATCAAACTTTTAACATGCAAATGATATATATGGACGTTGTCAGGGAAGCAGGAGCTGGGGAACCCATCACCTCCTTTTTCTTCTCCTCCCAGGTGTACCCGAGGCTCTGGGAAGTGCTGTGAGCTCAGGGCTGCAGTGGCACTGGGGACCGTGGAGGGCGCAGTGTGTGCTGCACGCCTCCAGCTCCCGGCTTTAGTTCTCAGTGCAGACAAGCAGTGCTCAGGGATGGGATGGGTGCAGCAGGGGGGTCCTGCAGCAGCCCCCAGGGACAGGCAGTGCTCAGGGGTGCTCTGGCTGCTAACACGTGCCATGCATCCCCGTGTTCCCTCGTCCCCAGCTCTCTCCTACATTGTCAGGTGGTTTTTCTTTCTGTGCTTGATTATTTCTTTTTTTCCCCTCCCCTGTAAGGCGATACTACTGTGCAGATCCAGTTTGGGCACATTTTCCCCCCTCCCCAGCACCCAGGGCGAGGTGACACCCGATCTGCTATTCACGCTTCCAGCAGCAAACTGGTTCTGTTGGTGATGGGACGGGCGTTTTGTTTGCGTGGTGCCGGGAGGAATCAGGAAAATGGGGTGGTGTCAGCACTGCTGCAGCTCCAGGGACAAAATCTGTTCCCTGCTGCTCCCTGTGCCCTGGGCATCGCTTCTGCCATAGCAGCACCCTCACCCACGCAGTTTAGGGGGGGAGGGCAGGAGGGATCTCAGCATCCCTCCCAGTCCGGAGGCATCGCTTGTGCTCCCCAAACCACTGCTTTAAAGCCAAAAGCTCAGAGGCGGTGCCCTCATACGATGTGGAAGGGTGCAAGGCGCTGCCCGGCTGGGCTCTGTGCATGATGCAATTCTGGGTGACGCTCAGGTCACGTCGGTGCACGATGCCATGGCAGATTTCCCTCCGGATCGGCTTTGTGCACAGCGTGGTTCGGGATGCTGTCTCAGATCTGTGCTGTTCCGAACGGCACCGCGGCAAATGCTGCTCGCGTTTGTGCACGATGCCGTTCCCACAGCGATCCCCGACACCCCAGCGCTGCCGTTTACCCTGCTTTACCCACGCGGGTTGCAGCGTTCCTTCCCCTCGTGGCCACTTCCCAGCAGTTCCTCTCCTCCCCCCCCCCCTCCCCCCCCACCCCCACATTGACCCCCATGCACATCTGCGTGACACACAATCGCGTCCCGATGCCGACCCCCTTCCCTCCCCCACCTCCCGGCGGTATCTCAATTCCTCAGGTTCTGATGGGAGCACAGGGTTCGCCCCAAACCCTGCATGGACCCCCCCCCCCCCCCCCCCCCCCCCCCCCGCCCCCCCGGGTGGGGCCACCCCCCCCCCCCCGAGATGGGGACGTGGCAAACTCAGGGGAGGGGGGGGGCTTTCCAGCCCCTTTTTGCTGGTGGGGGGGGAGCATCCCCCCCCCCAAAAAAAAGCTGGAAGTGCCCTTTGGCTG
>NW_024967576.1:0-4122 GCF_019238085.1 Lagopus leucura
AGGGGAGAGTCTGTCAAATAGCATTTGACTTCAAGGTATAATCTTTCTATTTAAAAGAGCAAAACTTTCTTTGTAGTTGCATCATAGGTGCATTTCACCAAGTATGCACGCACTAACTAGACATTTGTTTCTGTCAAGGTTATTATTTCAGTAAGCCAGTTAATTGCTGATGTTGTTGGAATTGGAGGAACTAGATTTCAGCAGTCCCTGTCCATCATCAATAATTGTGCCAATCACGACAAAATTATTAAGGTCTGGCTTTATTCTTCTTTCTATACCGTAGAAAGGCGGCTTGAAAACTTTTCCACAGCGCCTTTTGCAATGACATTTTAACTTCTTCTGTTACGCGAGCAGTCGATAAAGGTAGTAGTTAAACCAACTTTTCTGTGTTTTAGCACACTACGTTCCCTTCTGATGTAAAGGATTTAACAAAACGTATTCGTACAGTACTGATGGCTACAGCTCAGATGAAGGAGCATGAGAACGATCCCGAAATGCTTGTAGACCTCCAGTACAGTTTGGCAAAGTCTTACGCGAGTACGCCTGAGCTAAGGAAGACGTGGTTGGACAGCATGGCAAGGATCCATGTTAAAAATGGGGATCTTTCAGAGGTGAGAGAAAGATCAGACTTAATGAATTTATATCAATAAATTTATTAATAACTTAATAACTTAAATAACAGAAGGCTTACCAGAAAAACTCCTGATACTCTTAAAATTGCTGAACAGCAGTTTTGTTGCTTGAAAACAGACAGCAGACTGATTTCTCTGTGCTGTTTAAATATTTAATTCTAGCAAAAGGGAGAAAAGAGAGTTGGGATTCTTGTATGCCTTCACAGAATCACAGAATCACAGAATTGTAGGGGTTGGAAGGGACCTCCAGAGATCATCGAGTCCAACCCCCCTGCCAAAGCAGGTTCCCTACAGCAGGTCGCACAGGTAGGCATCCAGGCAGGTCTTGAACATCTCCAGAGAAGGAGACTCCACCACCTCCCTGGGCAGCCTGTTCCAGTGCTCCGTCACCTCACTGTAAAGAAGTTCTTGCGCACATTTGTGCAGAACTTCCTATGCTGCAGTTTCCAGCCGTTTCCCCTTGTCCTGTCTCCACTCACCACTGAAAAGAGTCCGGCCTCGCCATTCTGCCCCCCACACCTTAGATATTTGTAGACCTGGATCAGGTCCCTTCTCAGTCTACTTTTCTCAAGGCTGAACAGACCCAGTTCACTCAGCCTTTCTTCACAGGAGAGATGCTCCAGGCCCTTCACCATCTTTGTGGCCCTCCGCTGGACTCTTTCCAAGAGATCCCTGTCTTTTTTGTACTGTATGCCTTGATGTATAGCCATTATATCAGCATACAGAATTGATGTTGCTTCTTTCTGGAAGTTTGTTCCATCTGAGAACAAATCATGTTGTATCATATCACCAGATTTCATAAACATATCTATTTCACTTACCATGTAAGCAAGTAAGTACCTCTGAGAAATCATTGCTGCTGCCTTACATCTCATTGCTGTAATTCTTTTATTCTGCCTAGTAGCTATGCAGAAGACATATACAGTCCTCTGTCAGTAGTTTACGTTTTGATGGAAGCAGGTCCAGCTCTTTCAGTCCAGTTTTTTTAAAAACAGACCTGAGGAAATGACTGATTTTTATTGAAAGTATGGAATATTTGACTGAACAGCTAGAGAAAAACCCCTGTACATCATCAAGTCCAGTGCCACGTGAAGCATGAATTAGAGAGAATCTCTGGCAGTTACTTACATTTTTTCTTCAGCTCCAGAGCCGGAGATTCTTCAGCTTCCATAGGTAAACATTTTGCTGAATCTTGAATCTTTTTTGTCCTTTCCTCGAAGAAAAGTGATCAGTGCCAATTTAATAAAAACATCTCATGTTTGTAGACAACTCTGGCCCTTTTATTTAGTTTTCTAGATCGTACCAAGCAAATTCCTTCCGATACATCCCTGAAAGAAATTTACCTGGTGTTATTACAGCATGGAAGTCATTAGCTTGTGAACACTGGGCAGTCTCCAACTGAGTGCTGCTCAGTGCTCTGGTGATAAGGGAGGCTCTTGCACAGTAACTGCTCTGTGTAAGTGAGGAGGACAATTCTTACACAAGTCATCATCTTCAAAGCAGCAAACAAGGAAAACCTAAGAAATTATTCCAGTCTAGAGCTCTTCATATATACTTAGTTTTCAGTTTTGCATGATGACTGTAATTTACAAAAGTGTTCCTGTTCTTGCTTTTAGGCAGCAATGTGCTATGTTCATGTAGCAGCACTGGTTGCAGAATATCTCACACGGAAAGGTATGATTTTGAAGTCCTACTTAAATGTGGGTTGGTTGTTTTTTTTCATTATGTGTAGGAATAGCAGTGGTTTCCCTGAGGAAGCTGTAGGCAAAAAATTCTGACTTAAGTGAATAGCAAGCTTACAGCAGCATATTTACATGTTTAAGAACCAGCATTTTAGCTGAAGCTAAAACAGAACTTTTAGGAAGGGAAAAGCTTTTAATTTAATGCAACAGTTGCTCATACCTGGTTAGACCCTTTCTAAGCAACTTTATCAATGAATATTCTTATTTGTTAAGTAATTTCTCAGGTCTCTCATTATTTTTTTGCCTCTTACAGAATGCTTATTCACATATAGGCTATTCCCCCTTCTCCACTGATTTGAGAAGCTCCTCAGTGACCAAATCTGAAACTCTGTTGTCTTAAGTTACAGTTCCAAGTAGTGCAAGTCTAACAAAACCCAATAACAAGTGATAATCTTTATATACTTGCTTTGGGTTCTTTGGGTGACTTACTATTCTTGTCTCCTGTCACATGGAAATTACTTCCTGTTAGTAATTTGGAGTCAGTCCTACCTATGGCATTTCCAGGAGCCAGACATAAACGTGCCTTTGAGGCAGTCATTCAGTGAAGCCGCTGGTTGTACAACTGCCATGAGTGAGGAGAAAGAATCCTTCTAGGAATGAGTGGTGAAGTAAATATGTACAAGTCCTTGTGCTTCTGTACTTGTCACTGATTGCTCTTGAGGCTTTTACAAGACAGATTTTGGCCACGTAGCCTGACTGCTTAATTCAGCAATCTGATAGAATAAAAAATACTTACACAGGATGGGTAAAAAGAGGTAGGTTTCACTTTAGAATATTCTAAAACCAATTCTTGGCGAATATATATTTTGTAAAGGGAGTTAGATTGATATATTTTTTTTCTTATTTCTAGGCCGACTTTCTGTATCTACCCCTAACTAATCTGTGCAGCCATCCTCTGACTATCTTGTGTAGTTCACATCAGTCTATGCATAGTGTTCAGACTGGAGGCTTGGATATGCCAGGGCTTGTTCTTGTACAGTTCTTGCGTGATCAGTGTTATGAAATACTGTAAAAGTGAACTTAGTTACCGTAGGCTTTGGGGTGGGAGAGATTGGACACAATTTTTAGCTAAAATAGGAAGATTCATACGCTACATGTTTTTGTAGGTCAGAATGCAAACGTCAACGTGCTTGTCTAAAAAAACGATTTCTACTTAAGATGAGCTCTGCTCTTTTAATCGTACAGTGAGAAGCTGTGTTTTCTTCTATTGTTTTGGTAGTAAGTGTATTTAAATACAGCTTCTGACTTATCCAGCATCACAAAATGGCCTAATGTTACTCTGCAAGAGGAAGGTATTTTGCCAGCGTTTAAGTGAATGTGTCTGGTTTTCTTTTTCAATGATAGGGATGTTTAGGCAAGGCTGTATTGCCTTCAGAGTAATCACACCTAATATAGATGAAGAAGCTTCAATGATGGAGGATGTCGGGATGCAAGATGTTCACTTCAACGAAGTAAGTAAACATCAGCATGTAAGAACTGATGCACATTAAAGCGCCATTTGTTTTTCCAGGGTTTGTGTTTCTGAGACTGACTACTATCACCTTCTTTGCCACCGTTCTTATCCTAATAGAAAACAAACAAATAAATAGGATTATTCTCTGAGCTGTCCAGGTTCTAGGGAATTTACTACATGCATCTGTTTTACATAAAGCATCAGCGTAAAGACTGCTGTGATCATGCTGTGTATTTGCTAGCATAGTTGAGGGAGTGAGGGACAGACAACTAGTTGCAGAAACTGAGTTGAAAAA
>NW_024967577.1:0-2946 GCF_019238085.1 Lagopus leucura
GGCTTGCGTTCTCTGTTTTGATATACTTGCAAGTGTGTTGTATCTGGAATTTTCTCTCCATATGTGATTTTGTTGGAGTTTATTGTTTTCTTTCTGTAACGGTGGTGTCTTGCTCATTCTCACCGATTGTTTTTACTCTAACTTAGGTTAGGGAAACGCTACTGCGCTAATTCGCTGTGCGTATTGTATGACGATGTTTGTTTTGCATTTGCATCTGCCCTTTTGTCCATCCCAGATGTTCTTAGTTGTTGATGTGGAACTTCTTTGTGAGGCTTGCTGTTTTGTTCTGGAGTTTTCCTTTGATGGAAGAAAGTCATTTGCATAGAGCTGCTATGTCACAAGTCTTCTGCCGAGACTGATCCTAATAACGAACAGCATTGAAGGATCATTCGACATGAAGGCTCATTGTGGTAGTGGTGATCCACGGGGCACTTTCCTCTTCTTGTAATAATGTGGAGTGTGACTGTGCTGGTAACAGGTCTGTTTGTTTCCTTCATTCTCCTTTGCAAGAGACACATTTCAGTGTATCGATGGTTTGTTGAGCATTGTGGCTGAGTGTGGTGAGTCTCCATCTGCAGCAGATCGTCAGTCAGAGTTGTGATAGTAGGGAAGTCCGAAAGTGATTGTGGACTTTTCCTGTATCCTTTCCAAAGCTGTGGACTGTCCTTATAAAGTCTTGCAAATACCTCTGTTGTTTCGTTTGAGAGAGGAGTGCAGGGCCGTTGCTGAGTGTGCTGGTGACCTCAGAGTGCTGACAGTGATGTCCCTTTGGTGTGTCTCTCATGCATCAAGTGAATGATGCAAAGCAGTGAATTTTTGTTCGGAATGTTGGGAGCGGGGATGGCTCAGGGTACTTCTGTAACACTTTTCTCTAGAGTGAGCACTCAAGATGTTTTCAATGAAAATGGTTTGCTTTTTGCTTAGTTTATTATTTTTGTCATTATTTATTGGTGGGACATGTTTTGGGATGTAACCTGTTTTGACTTCTGATTGCCATTTGTGGTTCTCAGAGGTGATTGTAGGTCCTGGAGCTGTTAGTGCACAGGGCTGTGTTTATTGGAGTTCTTCTCCTGCAGCTGGACACGAGGCTTTCATTGCTTGTGACGTTCTGTCCCAGACAGACATCAGTGCCTCTTTTGAGTTGCCGCATCGCATTATTGACTCTACAAATCCTGTTAGTTGATGGTGTGCTGCATTTCCAGGTGGGCTGCTGAATGTCTGGAATTCGCACAGGCTTGGTCTTGAGGCAGCAGTCCAGCATGTAGTATTCACCATCATTGGTCGTGATTGCTATATTATCAGCTATGGTTTCTTTTCAGAAATTCTTTTCTCTTCTTCTTTCTTTATTCTTTGATGGAGATGTGATGCAAGGTGACAGTTGTGGCTGGAGATTTTTCTGATTGTAGACTTGTGTTTTGGCAGGATGTATTGAACTTCTATTGATGTTCTTTTAGTATTTGCATCAGTAGCTGTACCTTCACAAAGCACCCGTGCCATTTTTATAACCAAAAGTGAAAAGGGCATCCTTGGAAACCCACCTATACAGTTCAGATGACACATAAAGATGTCTTACTTGTTAATATTAGAAATTCCTTTGCTTTGCTGTGTGTGGTGACTCCATCAGAATTTGCAGGAGCATTGCAAAACATTGAGGGTTGTCCACAGAAGGTCCGCCAGGCTCTGTGTGTGTGACACTGTTTGTTTGGTGTGGTTGGACTTCTTTCTCTGATTGGTGGGATGGTTCAGGGAAGGGCAGTGTCAACGCTGGATCGGGAAGGGGAGTAGAAGCTGGAACAGAGGCTGCTTGTCTTCTGTATCCATTGTTCAGAGTGGAGTTTGGAGGTTACCAGGGGCCATGAGAAATGAGAGGTCCTCCAGATGTGGCGGCCATTCATTGTGTTGACGTGACTGCACGGCACTGTCTTTGGATGTTCTGAATATGTGTCTCTCTCTGTAGTCATGAATCCCTTCGGCTCCTCTTGGCTTTCCTTAACTGAATGTAGTTAATTGTGTCATGTCTGAGTAATGGATGAGTGAGATCCCAGGAGAGTTCTATGATACCCTGTGAGTTTTGGCGCTTGTGCGTGAGGCTGAATGTGAGTGAGGTGAGACTCCTGATAGCCTCATCCTTTCAAGGTGTGATGATGTCCAAAGAAGAGAATTCAACACCTTCCCTGTCCTGCGGTTCCATAGCTTCCACGTTGATATTTCAATTTCTGTATCATCTTGGTTTTCCTTCCTGGTCTCATTCTGCACTGTAGTCGTGTTTTGGAAGCGATGTGCAGTCTGGCCTTTCAATTTTCTCTTTCCAAGCATGAGCACTTGCTGCTCAGGTCGAAGGAGTCACCAAGATGGAGTATTGTGAAATGAAGTCCATTTTTTTCTTCCATATTTTAAGATGCTGTATTCTTGTTGGTGGCCACAGCCGTGAAGCTGTGTTCACTCCCCACATCTCTGCTTTGGGCAAATCATGCTGGTGTCTACCGAGTGCGTGTCATCAGAATCAGAGTTCTCCTTTTTGCTGATCCATCATACAAATAGTCCTGGTATGTGGATTTCATTGCCATGTGAGTGTTTCTTTTTTCACTCTTATCACTTTAATACCACAAGGAGTTTCCGGAGAGGATCGCGTAGCACAACCATATTGTGTGTTCTATTTCCATGCATGATATTAGCAATTTGAAATGGAGACTTATGGAATAACAAACAAGGTAGAGCAAGTGCTGAAAGAACAGTTTTTCCATGCTAGGCAAATGTTTGTTAAAGCGGGAAACTGTAGAGGATGTTGCAGTGTTGTTTCAATGTATGCTGTGGTGCCAGGCTTTCTTGTCTCCCATGAGTGCAGATAAAAAGAATGTGATTATTTCTGTGTGCCTTAAAATATGTTGTTGCAAAGGGTTGAGCAGTTCCTTCCACCAAGTGCTGTCTTCCGCTTTGGCATCTGCC
>NW_024967578.1:0-5580 GCF_019238085.1 Lagopus leucura
CACTGCACGCACGACTCCACCGAGCAACGCCGCTGCCTCTGCCGCGGCAACATGGAAATAGCCCTCTGTGAGTTTTGCTTCCTCCGGTATTTATTCTTCAGTGGGATACCATCTTTTATTCTGCAAGGTTGTTTTCATTTGAGTGAAAGTACAGTTTTCCCATGTAATTCTTTATTTCTCATATCGGTTAAGGAGAATGTTTATTCCTTCTCTGGATACTTCTGAGTGGTTTTTCCTTTTTTAATTTCCTTTTTTTCTTTCTTTTTTTTTTTTTTTCTTTTCCCCAAATGGAGTATCTCCATCGGGAAACCCGTAAATTCATTGGCCTTGCTTGCATTTCTTTGTAAGGAGATGTTGCTCAGCTTTTCAACACTGTATATGCCATGAATTCTGCAAACATTTGTCATATCTATAGTTCCAGTGTCAACAATCCAGATGAAAACACTGCACGGTCTCCATGACACACAGGATAGAGATGTCACTTGCCATGCACATATCCATGTGAAGCTGGAAATTGAGTTCTCAAATAAAACCGTTGCTCCCTGTCATGGTTATTTAGGCAGTTTGTCTTCTTCCGTGGCTCACATATCATACTCGTATCTATTTGAGAGTGCCTGCATTTGTGGGAACGCTGACAGCACATTCACTTGGATTCTAATTCAGAGAAATTTGCAAAACAGAATAGCTGTCCTTTGTCTTCAATGAGATCCTGAACAGAGTGCGTGGGACAAACATCGTGTTTTGTAAGGAACTCTCCACACAACCTGAAGGGAGGCTGTGGTGAAGTGGAAGTCAGCCTCTTCTCCCATGTAACAAGCAATAGCACTGGAGGAAAACTTCCAGCTGTCCCATCTGGGGGACCCTGCTCCAGGATATAATTGCATCTGCTTTAAGAAGTCACCTCCTGGAGCACTTGGAAATCACTGACAGTTCAAGCAACATCTTCATTTGCTTTTTGTATGCAATCTCTTCCTGAAGGGGACAAAACAATTATTTCTTCTTCAATGTCATCACGATCATGGCGATAGCATTGAGTTCCTGTTGGGTTTGTTATCTCTAACATCTACCAAGGAGAATCCTATTTTGAATTCCAACTTAAAATACCTCCAAGTAATCCCTCACATTCGCAGAAGCAGCCTCTCCACCAAGTACTCCATTGGTTATTCTTTCCATCATTCTGCAGATAATCTTTCCTCAGCTTTCCAGCCCTGTACCATCAGCAGTGTGCTACATGCATTCGTGGTTTCCGTTGTTCTTACAGTGTCAACAGCCGTTCCCCTGCATCCATAACACACCATAAAGGGACTCTCCCATGCACATTCCCCAGTACAGCAGGAAGATGAGTTCTCAATCCATGTAGTTCCCCCTTGTTGGATAAGAAGAGGAGCCAGCAGTTCCCCTGAGTCCTCTGGGACGGCACGCTGTGTGTCTCCAGTCCTCCAAGAAATGAGAACAACCCACAAGAGGTGGCCACAAGCACTGCAGGCAAGTCAGTTCCACTTCCCCGTGTCGATGCAGTGCCACAGGGCTTTGAGATATTGTGGATGTGCACAATGCTGGATGAACTTTTGCTTCTTCTTGATCGCAACAGTGGCTGGATTCTGCACCCATCAATTCCCTCCACTACATTAGCACGCATGGAGACAGGAACAGTGCAAAACTCAGGCCTTGCTTTCAGTTCACTTCAATTTCTAACAAGATAACTACTCAAACACCAGAAGAAAACACCGTGGCACGTGGTGTGAAGGAAACCTTGTCCCATCAGAAACATGCATCTAGGTGTACATGCAGCTGTTATATGAAAGCACAACGGGGGATCTGCTACGACTCTAGAACGGCACTTTTAGGGATCATCTCCCTGCACAACAATCTTCTGCAGTTCTTTGCCTTCAGCATCACAGAAGTCAGAACATCCACCCGCATTCTCTCTTTCACTTCCCAGGCCAGCAATATAGATGTGGTTTTTGCCTAGTACTCGATACCGGGGGAACAAACACTGCCTCTGAGGGCAAAGTAACAAGGATCACTGCAGAAATAGATGCAGGCATAGGCAACAGAAGTGAAAGGAAATCCAGACAAGAAGGTTTGCTTTCAAGAAGCCAGACACAGCTTCCTTAACCCAACAGTTTTTCAAACTCTAAGCCAAGCTCTCTCGCACTGCACTCCAAACTCTCTGGCTCTGTCAGCACCACGGACATCAGCCACATTCCTGCAGTTCTGTCAGGCAGCACCAGAACTGACATTGGTTTGAAAGTGAAATATATCCAAGTCTCAGCCTTTTCAGCTCCACACAATCTAAATACGGAAACGACTCCCTCATTTCCACAACTCCAAAGGACCTTACAATCTTTTTAGGTTAATGTCTAGAGCAGAGGTATAAAAAAGGAAGAGAGCAAAGAGTTACCCACACATATCTGGCATTCGACAGCAGCTCTGACTCTCCCAAAATGCACAGGTAGCGGCTGATGTGAACAAGGCTCATGAACCTATAACACACTACCAAACAAAAACAAAATGAACAGCCATTTTTGCTGCTTTTTCAAAATAAACACAAGTACACGGATATAAAACCAGGAAACGCTATCATCCGTGAAAGACTACAGGGAAACGTTCAAAGAGAAACGTAGTTGAGAATCTCCTCAAGATGAAATAATGGCCATCCTTGTGGACTCTGAAATACAAACACACAGCACCTGGAATCCAATCAGTTTTCAGGATGCAAGTAGGGCCCTAAACTCCCCCCATAAACAACAGGCTGGAGGATTTCCTTTCAGGAAAAATTCACCACTTCTCAGAAAGTTTCCAACTCATCTCCAATGGATATGGCATTTTAAGTGAAAAGGTGTTAATGCAAGAACTATTTTGAATTATTTCAGGATACCATAGAATCAGAACTGCTCAGGTTGGAAAAGACCTACAAAATCATCAAGTCCAGCCTCTACCTAACCACACTACTGAAACTCTAACTCAAACCATGAGGGATTCAATCTCAGTCTCATCACACATCATATTTTGTTGCTAAGCGTTTGTTGACACTTGCTCAAGGAAGGCGAGGAGGTTTCACCACACAGCCTTATCTTTTCCAAATGCATCTGCTCTGTACAGAAAACAGGAACCAGGGAACACAGCCACCCTGGGAAGAAGGCCTACAAACAGAATTCCAACTAGGAAGAAACGCTACATCGCAACTTTACATCTAAATACACAACATTTATAAGCTGTAAGATATTTGCAGTATCTTTCAATTTACAGAGAGAAATTTTATCATCAGAGGATTACCATTATCATGCAAGATGTTGGAACTGGGCAAAAAACGGTTCATACATACTACAGGTGTTGGCACCAACCATGAAATCAAAGCATGGTGCACACAATATCTCTGCTGACCCACCTGCTGTCCACATTCAAATCCAACCACTCACCATCCGTGCTCTGCATTCACTACCTTCACTTGCACCTTGGAGACATCAAATATTGAGCAGTATGGCAGCTTCTAGCAAAAACATGTCATTTAGTGTCAGTTGAAGGAAACATAAGCATATCCACTCATATTCCTGACAGCTGTAAACATGCAAGGCAGGTCATCCAGTTCATTGAGGGCTCTATTCCACACTGTAGACGAGTTTCACCTTTGCAAGAAGCAAGGCAAACCTGACAAGTGATGAACACACAAGGTGGCTGTTAGCACACCAATTGACTTCTAGCACGGTCTGCTCCATTCCCACGTGGTCAAAGTTCAAACAACCCTCTTTCCTCCACAAGTTCTTCAGATGCAACATCCTCGAGCCATTTCCAAATGATACTCCTAAGTTTATCATGAATGCTTGTTGATAACAGCTTCAAGGGACCAGTGGTTCAGCCTGTTTCTCTACTACATGTACAAAGAGCATGACAGGGGTGCACACAAGGACATTCCTTCCCTCAACATATCGTCATGCAGAGAGGATGAGAAGAGTTCGAATGTAAAGCAGGCATTAGATACAGGGTCATTAACCTCCTGTTTCAAGACCATCACACCCAACACACCCAGCACATGTGCTATTGGGAAGTTATTCAAACCTGCCAGCAACGCAGAGTAAGGTGGAAGTCAAAGCAAATTCATGGTTGGAAGCACACAGAAATTAAGAAACCAGAAGTTGAAGTCTCTCCTTATGGGCCTAATTTGGAAGTTGATTCTTCTCAGAATCTATGCGACATCCTCTCCAATCTTATGCTTCCTGTTTCATCACAGAGAAAAGGTTGTCTACAACTGATTGAGGCCTTGTCAAAGGAAGGAAGGATTTCCTGTACTACAACACTCTCATATCCCAGTGTAACAGCATTGTCCACAAAACATGAACCACAATCATCCAGGAAGTACAGGCCTGTAGACATGAAAATCACAGTGAAGGAAAGGTACATACCAGGGATACAGGATACTAGAGATGGGTAAACGAGGATTCACACTGCCATTATATGCCATGCCAGCTCTAAAGATTTGTTCCGCAAATCTTTTGTGCAATCTTCATTTGCAGGCAACTTGCTTCACCTGGAAATGAAGACTGTCCTGTAAACAGCACAGAGCTTTGCACCAGCTCTGAAATGAAAACATACCCTTCTCAAAACCATGCTAACCATCTACTTCTTCAGTTCAACACCAGCCTCTCACCTTCTTCTCTCTACATTCAAAGACTTGAATTGAAAGTGGCGTGACCAACTATGACAGCATTTGGCACCAACTTGATCATGAACAAAACTCCATTCAAGGATATTCTGCAGAAAACTATGAATACAGTATTCGTTTTTTCCTATTGACAGCTTTGAACATTAAAGACGTGCTGAAACATCTCCACCACTGGACATTTATCAATGACATTCCAGTCTTGAAAGGTTTAACGACTTCACTGAGATCCGCCTTCAGCATTCAAAGGAAACAAGGTGAAAATGTTGATTCTAAAACAGTGGTGAACAGCACTGTCACTGTAGAGACATTGCTCTTGGATCCATCCAAACACAATGGAACTGGACATTGAAGTGATAAAACTAAACAGGTGCCATTAAAGGCGTAAGCAAAGATACACCCAGATCTACTGATATCAGGTCATCAGGAAATCATAAAAAGCTGAGAAACAACAAAATACATCCCCCGTTTTCCTCACAAGCCATTCACACACGCTATCTCACATCAATTGGCAAAGACTACATGCTGTAAACACTGTGTTTGGTTGTGGTATCTACAAAGAACCGTTTCCTCATTTGTATTCATCAAGTACGTTGATCAAACCCACCACTTGAAAAGAAAAGGGCATTCTGAAACCGAAATCCCAATTAAAAATAAAGCCATTCCACAGGCAGAGAACGAAACAACCTCTGGACGGATAGGGGATGGCAGGATCAAAAGTCTGGGCAAGCTGGGGAGGTCAGGAATAAAAGCATGTTGAGCTTAGGGACGTGAGGAGGAGACCTTGCACTGCCAACAGCCGCACCACTAAAGGAAGTCCCGAGAAGGGAGACGAAACAAGAAAGTGGGGAAAGTCACATCCTGAAAGTGAGGGGAATGGGGAGGGAGGGACTGGGGAGCCGCCGGGGGCCACCTCTAAC
>NW_024967579.1:0-2316 GCF_019238085.1 Lagopus leucura
AAACTATCTTTTACCCTTCATTTCTGTGAACCATCTTTTACTCTTCAATTTCCCCCTTTAATTTAAAGTTAAAAAACTTTAATCTAGCAGGATTGTTGACTGCTAGATTACCCCATACCTCTCTAATATGTTCCCAAATACACCCCACTCTCCACCTTTTGCTTCAGCTCATGCCTCTTCCACTTTCCATATTCCTTCCCTTTGTTCTGACATAAGAACATTGAGCACTTTAGGGCTAAGCACATATAGCCTACCAAGAAGAACAGAGCTGTATTTGCCAAGAGAAGTTGCTTTAGCCATGCGAGATTTGGTAACCAACTAGTAAGTTTATCCCATAGTCCAGAGAAGGCTGTTCCCCAATCAGTCTTATCCCTGCTTATTTCATACAAGACTTTTTGTTTGTTCCCAAATTTTTCCTAAATCCGTCTCAATCCTCCAATCCTTGTTTATATAAGCACAACGACTGATTTCTTAGAGTACTCATTCCCCCTTCCTTTGCAGTTAACAAATCCAGCACTATCCTACTTTGCAGTGCAATTTTTGTTAAGGAGGATATCTCCTCTTGGATTTTGATGCTGGCTCCACATAGTTCTCATTATGCCTGGTGGGAGTTCTTTCGTATGGATGCTCATAGGAAATGCTAAATATCCTATACAATGCCCTTTCCAATTTATTGGTATTAACTTTTGAGCTCTCCCATCTCCACACAGCCACCAGAAACCTTTACCCAAATGACACTTGCTCACTATATTACCTCCATTATGTTATTCGTGCCACTAATGAGACTGTTATTACTTTCCTTAATAGTGGTCGCTGTTAAATATGGAAATGTAAGGTTGATCCAAATAGAAGGGAGAAGAGTGACAATCATGCATTTAACAGTAACAAATAAATAAATAAATAAACAAATATAATAACAAATATAATAACAAATATAATATGGCAAATATAACAAATATAAAACCCACTACAACACAAAACATAGTAATATTGCAACTAAAATACAAAATGTAACAGCACAAAATATCAACTTGCCACAGACACCACCCTGGGTACACTGAGATAAAGCAAATTAGTAACTAACTCGTCTTTTCTTTATGCATTTTCCTTGACAGACCAAGTAGCTCCTCAGCATCTTGGAATAACCTCTTATAACAATATTTTATTTACCCCACAAGCCTTATTAGTTCTACAAAGGAATGCCTCTGGCCACTGTAAAAAGATATCAATACCAACATACAGCAATACCCCCCTTTTCTTGGGAGTTCCAAGAAATCGATTTGCCATTGCTGCCCTGGAAGGTTCCCTTTCCCAATAGACCCACTTGTACCCTGTTCCTGTTACCAGTATTGTACTTTGTAGTGTCTGTTTGCCCAGTATATTTTCTTATCTTCCCTTAGAACAAATTTTCATAAAATACTAAAGGGCATAACAATGTGTCCATCTGGCGCACACCCATCTGTCAGCTCACTCTCTTCACTTCTAAATCATTAATTAGATTCCTATCCTCTTTAGAATATTTTTCGGGTTCTGACTCAGAGTTTTTAAGTTTACCATCTGGAATTAAAGTCTTCTTCAACTACCTATTCTGCCACCTGATCTCTCATCTTATTTCCAGTTTCCTGTGCAGTGTTACCTTTCTGATATCCTTTACAGTGTATAATAGCCACTCTCTTTGGTAGATTTACATCATGCTGTTTTCCTCGTGTGTGAGAAATCCTTGCCCTTTTCAGATGGTACTGTGAGTGTGTAGCTCCCAAATACATAATTAGCATCTGTCCATCCATTTAAGACTCTTGTCCAGGCAGTTATTTCAACCTTCTGAGGAAAATCCCCACAGGTAACAGCTGTGCTTCGATTACCTTGTCAGCAGCAGTTACTGCATATCCTGCCTTATGGTTTGCTTGTCTCACAAGACTGCTACTGTTGGTATACCAGGTGTCTTCTGCATCTTCTAAGGGTTCATCCTTCAGTTCCGACTGTCTGGAATATGCATCTTCAGTTGTTTCAAAGCAGTCATGAAGTATTTGTTCTTCAGGAGTTCTGCTAAAGAAAGACTGAGAACTGGCTGACTGGCAGAGAACAGAGGGTTGTCGTTGGCAGTGCAGAGTCCTGTTGAAGACCTGTAACTAGTATTGCTCCTCAGGGGTCGGTGCTGGGTCCAGTCTTGTTCAACATTTACCTGGACCTGAGCAAGGCCTTTGACATGGTCCCCCACCACATCCTCATCTCCAAATTGGAGGGAAGTGGATTTGATGGGTGGACGACCCGATGGATAAGCAATTGGTTGAAAGGCCGCAGACAGAGGGTGGTGGT